>NW_017671208.1:106852-188723 GCF_001879085.1 Nicotiana attenuata | reverse complement strand
CCCCCCCACGCCCCATTTTTTTTTTGGCTTCAGGTTTTTTCTATTAAATATTATTTTTGGTTATTTGTTGAATTAGTCTTCCCAAAATGAAGGCTAATTTTAAACATTTTTCTGCAATTTAAAATCAATACTATAATTATCATATAACAACCAAACATGGGATAATAAAAAATGACTAATCAAAGACGAAATAATATAAGGGGTATGTTTTGTTGTTTATATGTTTCAGTTATTGTGATCAATACATTATAATCTCAATATAATTTACTCGTAAATCAAATAACTAAGAAAAATATTATGAGGGCAAGGCTACTTTATTACTCGTAATCTACTTTATTTTATTTTTAGATATCCTCGACACCATCTTCCAAATTCCATTAAACAAGAATAGAACAGGCTATACTTTATAAAAAAAAGGTTCTTTTTTAAAGCTAAGTTTAAGTCTTATATGAGGAAAAAGATTTAAATTTTAAAATGTTGTTCATTTTAAATACATTTCTAAATCTTTTGAGGATACACTTTTTATCTATGTTTTGAAGTATTTTCCAAATGATTGTACTTTTAGCTCGTAGAAATTTTGGCAAAGAACACTATGCTCAAGCCTGAAAGTTTAAACTTTGTAGGCGTTTCGACATAAAAATTATAATTTCTGAAGAAAAATAATAATTGGAGTTAAGTTGAAAAATGATATTTGGAATTTGAAATTATATTTGGACATGCATTTTACTTGTAAAAAGTTCCAGTTTTGTGAGTGCTAAACCACTTTTTGATTTTTGAAAAAGTCATTTTCAAATTTTTTTTTTATAAAAACTTGCAAATTTTAATGGACAAACACATTTTTTTTAAAAAAAATTGACTTTATTTTTTATTTTTTATGGACACCCGTGGCCTAGACACTGTAGAAATTTTAGATATTTTTTGGTCAATTTTTTTTTTTTTATAGATATTTTAGATGTAAGTTTGGCATCGTTACCATTGTCGGATTGTTTATGTAAAAACTATAAAAGTAACTCCCAAAAAATTTAAAAAAAAAATAAATAGAAAAGTGCATTTGAAGAATATTGATTTTTCACGAGCATCGTTCAAAAAACGTGATGAGATTAATAAGATCCCTTCTCCCTTAAAGGTGTCGGGTCCAAAATTTCGGAATGAAAAATCTTGGTTGAAAAAACTTTCTCTTTAATGGTCCTTATGTGGAATTAATCCGGATTAATATTAGTCCCAGAGTAAATACCGAACATGCATCCGACTAAAAACTGAAAAAAAAAATTGTTAATGATCCACGCGCTAATAGTGCATGTCAGGACATCCTTTTACTTTTTTGAAGAATGAATTTGCAGCCGCCACAAACGGTGCTGCGGCAGTCACATGTCTCTTCTTCTTAATAAGTTTTGCAATATCTATCATTCTATTGGTCTCTTTTGTTTTCCTTCCTTTGACTCCAAGATATTGCGGCTTCACCTAATAAACTTTTGTAAAATAAACTTGTTTAAAATTTTTCAAAAAAACAAAAGAAACTCTTTCAGAAAGCTATTGATATTATTTTTGGTCGTGATGCACTTTTCGGTTGAAATTTTTTTCTTCATGCAGAAAACTCACAATTGCTAGAAAATGATATTTTGTTTCGATAGCTTTTTTATATTGATGATGTATATAACTTAAATTTATCTAGATGAACTAAACAATTGATTGATTTGTTTAAACAACTTTAGTAGTTATTTAAATAACTGATTGAGTTGTTTAAACAACTGATCGAGTTGCTTAAACAATTGACGGTTGTTTAAGCAATTTCAATAGTTATTTAAGTAAGTGGGTAAGTTAGATCATGAGCCATGTAGGGTGAGTAATTAAAGGCGTGTGTATTGATTATTAGTTATTACTTACCAATTAAATGTTTAGTAAATTTGTATTCTAAATGTAATTAAGTGATACCCTCTCTAATATGAGTAAATAAATTTATAATATAGCATAATTAGGTAAAAGCTGAGAATTCAGGAAGAAAGTCAAGCCGCAGAAATAATGGTAGTAGGAGTAGTAATTTTGGGGGAGTAACTAACTTTCGTTTTGCATTTATTAGCTTAGAAACTTTGAAGCTATCTTTATCCTCAATACTCATGATAAAGTTGCTATTCCAAGCATTGACCAATACGATATCCCAATTTGTAACTTTCAACAAGTCTAGCAGATGATTGGCTATTAAAAAGTGGAGTGAGAGAACAAGTGAAACCAATGATAATTTCGAGTCAAGTCTAGTAGTATAACATTGGCTGCTAAAAAGTAGAGTGCGAGTACAAGTAAGACGTGAAGTGGTCTCTTGCTTCTTTTGACGTTATTTGAAAGTTGAAACCAAAATGAAATTTGAGAGGTTTTTTTGGCTTTTTACAAACTTGTTTTTAGTTGTATGACCCTACTTTTTTTTTTACACATTGAAGATTTATTTTTACACGTAAGAGATTTGTCTTTTAAACATAAGGGATCTAAAAAGGTTATTTTATTAAATTCAAAATTGTAAAGGGTCATGATGTACAAATAGCACTGAAAAATTTGCGTCCTGAAATTTGAAAAACTTCAACCATCTTTATGATATGACTATAATAGAGACACCCATTGGAAAAAATAGCGTTTGGGTCAGGTACACTTATAAGGAGTGTGTATACGGGTGAAATCGAGCCCTTGAAACGCCTCGGTTCCCGATGAAGTAAACGGAGCAAGAGACGTGATGGCAAGGAACCGGAATCGAGGCAAGGAGCCCCTCGAGCTGGGGTCCTGGGCAAAATGCCCGCCCTCGGGAATATCGGGTCATGACCCCAGGTCCGATTCGAATCCCAATCGAGCACGACCAACAAAAGGCCGTGATATCCGTGACCAGCCGGATATCACGGCGTGGATCTCGGTATGTATCGCCAAGAATTCGGTGATTGGTTAAACGGGAGATTTTTACCTTTTATAGAATTGTACTTAGAGTAGAACTCCCCTATTATATAAAGGGGGTCTGATTACTCATTAAACACACTGTAACACGCATATCAAGGCAATATACTCTTATTTTCTCTGTTATTCAAAATTCTTACTCTTGTTCATCAGTGCTTCGTTATTGTGAGTCCGGGGTCGAAGGCAGATATTTCATTAAGGCTTTGTTGAGTCCGAAATCACCCCCCTTAAGTGGTTTGACAATTTATTACGTCCTTTATCTGTTTATTCTAACACAATTTGCTGTTTGTATTGAATTAATCCGCATATCCTTAAAACTACTTACAAATTTAATTGTTATCTATTTTTAGGGTAAACAGTTTGACGCCAACCGTGGGGCTAAGGATAATAGCGGTAATTTGATACAAATTTCCATAACACACTCTATTTTACACTTGTTCTTTGAGCTTTTAATTTCAGGTCAAAATTTAAAATGTCGAACTCCCAATCTGCCCCTTTAAACGTGGATGCTGAGTCCGGCCACCTTGGCGAGAACAACAACGTGGTAACCAGCAACGGGGTGCCCCCTGCTGACTCCAATGGAGGCCCAGTAGCTGATCCGATCCACACTAACTCGCACGTGACTTTCGAAGCGAACTTGCCTACTGACCCTGAAAAAAGCATTCCCAGGGGAGACCGGTCGATGGCCTGGAGTACACACGACGGTGAAGGTGACGGGATCAACTTGCGCATGATCTTCAAAATGTTACAAGCTCAACAGGCCGCAATAGCCCAATTGCAAAACCAAAGCCGCGCCCCAGCAGAGTTGAGCATGAAACATCCCGGAAAAACGCTCGTAGAAATGAATCTGCCACAGAAAAGCCGGGTAAAGCAGAGCCCGGGACCAACCCCGAGATAATAAAGATGCTTGAGGAACTGACAAAAAACGAGTGGAATTGGGGGAACAAAAAATCAAAGTCAATAACAAAAAAATGAAAACCTACAACTCCGGGGTTGATCAAATCCCAGGAACACCACCGATACTAAAGGGCCTAGATTCCAAGAAATTTGTTCAAAAACCTTTTCCTCCAAGCGCAGCCCCGAAGCCGATCCCAAAAAAGTTTCGCATGCCCGAAATTCTGAAGTACAACGGAACAACCGAACCAAATGAGCACGTGACCTCCTACACTTGCACCATCAAGGGGAATGACTTGGAGAATGAAGAAATCGAATCCGTTCTGCTGAAAAAGTTCGGATAGACCTAGTCAAATTGAGCTATGATATGGTATCACAACTTACCCCCTAATTCTATTGACTCGTTTGCTATGCTTGCGGATGGCTTTGTAAAAGCACACGTTGGGGCCATCAAGGTCGAGACCAGGAAATCGGACCTTTTCAAGGTAAAGCAAAGAGATAACAAGATGCTCAGGAAATTTGTATCGAGGTTTCACTTGGAACGGATGGATCTGCCACCATTCGCAGATGATTGGGCCGTTCAGGCCTTCACCAAAGGACTCAATACTTGAAGCTCAATGGCTTTACGGCAGTTGAAGAAAAATCTGATAGAATACCCGGCGGTAACTTGGGCCGACGTCCATAATCGGTACTAATAAAAAATCAGGGTCGAAGATGATCAGCTCAGGGCCCCTTCCGGGTCCGTTTATCCCGTCAGAGCTAGTGACAGATCCAAAAGAGACATTGATCGTGAACCAAGATCGAATAGAGACCGATATCAACCATACAATGGAGATCGAATGGGTAATGGGCCTGGACAAAACCCTGTGAGAAGTTAAAGAAGAAGCGACCGAGGTCATAATAACCAGGAACTCATGAGCAAAAGTGGTTTAGACCCATTTGGCCTAAGGAAACGCCTAGGTTATCGGAGTACAACTTAACGTCGACGTTGCTGCCATCGTATCAGCCATCGAACGCATCAAATACACTAAGTGGCTTCGACCTTTACAATCCAAACCTGCCTAAAGGGACCCCAACCTAATGTGTAAATATCTTGGTACTAACGGCCACAGAACCAAAGGCTGCCGCCAACTGAGAGAAGAAGTAGCCCGATTGTTCAACAACGGACACCTTCGAGAGTTTTTGAGTGATCGAGCCAAAAATCACTTTAGGAATAGGGACTCCAATAAGTAGATCGAGCAAGAGGAACCTCAGCACATCATCAACATGATCATTGGTGGGTTCGACGTCCCCTATGGGCGAAGATGACAGGTACCAAAAATGCAGGGGACGGGCGAAGATGACGGGTACGGAGTTCCCAGGTCTTTTATAGCCCCTGACGATTTCGATGCCACCAAGTCAACATTCGAAGAGGCGGAACAAGTCATATTGATTGAGCATCTGCCCGATCGGAAGGTATATATGGGGACGGGATTAAGTCCCGAGCTCAGGAAAAAACTCATTGAATTCCTTATAGCTAATATAGATTGTTTCGCTTGGTCCCATCTTGACATGATAGGGATCCCGTCGGAAATAACTACTCACAAGCTGAGCTTGGATCCGAAGTTTCAACCGGTTAAGCAGAAGAGGAGGCCTCAGTCCGAAGACAATCATGCATTCATCAAAGACGAGGTACTAAGCTCCTTAAAATAGGTTCTATTCGGGAAGTTAAGTACCTAGATTGGTTAGCAAATATAGTAGAAGTCCCTAAAAAGGGGAATAAATTAAGAATGTGTGTAGACTACAAAGACTTGAACATGACACGCCCCAAGGACTCTTTTCATCTACCCAACATCATTGCATGATCGATACGATGGCCAACCATGAGATCCTCAGCTTTCTGGATGCCTATTCCAGGTACAACCAAATCTGGATGGACCCGGGCGATCAGGAAAAAAGTTCCTTCATCACTAAATATGGCACCTATTGTTATAATGTAATACCGTTCGGATTAAAGAAAGCCGGTGCCATTTACCAATGTCTAGTAAACCGGATGTTTGAAGAATAAATAGGAAAATCGATGGAGGTTTACATTGACGACATGTTAGTATAGTCCCTGCGAGCAGAGGACTATTTGGAACATTTGTAGGAAAACTTCAACATTTTGAAGAAATATAATGTAAAGCTAAACTCGGAGAAATGCGCATTCGGAGTCAGGTCCGGGAAGTTATGGTGTCCAACCGGGGGATCGAGATCAACCCTGACAAGATCAAGGCTATAGATGACATCACTGTGGTGGACAAGCAGTGATCAACCCGCCTTTGCTTCATACTCCAAAGGTAGACGAGCAGTTGTACCTATATTTAGCGATATCCGAGATAGTAGTAAGTGGAGTCCTAGTTCGGGAAGAAGAAGGTACGCAATTTCCTATCCATTATGTTAGCAGGACTCTAGGCGAGAGCGAAACTAGGCATTCCCACCTAGAGAAATTGGCACTCGCTTTGCTGAGCGCCTCCCAAAAGTTAATGCCGCATTTTCAGTGCCACCCCATATGTGTCGTAACTACTTACTCGTTAAGAAACATAATGCATAAACCTGAGCTCTCGGAACGATTGGCCAAATAGGCCATGGAAATCAACGGGTACGACATCAAATATCGACCCCGAACTGCTATCAAATCCCAAATTTTGGCATACTTCGTGGCCGACTTCACACCGGCCCTAATACCCGAAGTCAAAAGGGAATTGTTGTTGAACTCAGGGACTTCCGCGGGGATCTGGTCCCTCTTTATGGACGGTGCCTCAAACACAAAAGGGCCCGGACTTGAAATCGTGTTGAAGCTACCCACGGGTAGAGTAGTTAGGCAATCTATTAGAACTGTGAAATTGACTAATAATGAGGCCGAGTACGAGGCCATAATTGCAGGTCTCGAGCTGGCTAAAAGCCTGGGGGCCGAGGTAATCAAAGCTAAATGCGATTCCCACCTTGTGGTAAATCAAGTCAATGGGACGTTCGAAGTGAAAGAGGAACGGATGTGAAGATACTTGGACAAACTACAGGTAACACTACATCAATTCAAGGAGTGGACCCTGCAACATATACCCCGGGACCAAAACAGCGAAGCCGATGCTCTAGCTAACTTGGGGTCATCCGTCGATGACGATGTGTTCAACTCGAGAACGGTCGTACCACTCATAAAATCGGTAGTAGAAGAAGGCCACACTGAGATTAACTTGACGAGCTTAACATCGGATTGGAGAAACAAGTATATAGATTACCTGAAGACCGGGAAGCTACCCTCGGATCCTAAAGAGTCGAGAGCTCTGCGCACGAAGGCGTCTAGGTTCAATCTGTCCGAAGATAACATCCTATTCAGAAGAACATTCGATGGCCGACTCACCATATGTTTGGGACCGGGAGACACCGAATACGTTTTGAGGGAAGTTCACGAAGGCACCTACGAAAACTACTCGGGGGCCGAACCATTGGTTCGTAAAATAATTAGAGCCAGCTATACCTGGATCGATATGGAGAAAGATGCTAAGGAGTTCGTACGGAGATGCGACAACTCTCAGAGGCACGCACCGATAACACACCAGCCTGGGGAGCTGCTGCATTCGATATTGTCACCTTGACCATTCATGAAATGGGAAATAGACACCGTCGCTCCCCTGCCACGCTCAATTTATATTATTTATGACTGACTATTTTTCTAAATGGGTTAAAGCTCATGCATTTGAGAAAGTCAGGGAGAAAGAAGTTATTGATTTTATTTGGGACCACATAATATGTCGGTTCAGAATGGCGGCCGAGATCGTATGTGACAACGGGAAGCAGTTCATCGGTAGTAAGGTGAGCAAATTTTTCGAGGACCATAAGATCAAAAGGATCCTATCACCCTAGTGGGAACGGACAGGCGGAGTCTACAAACAAGACCATACTCCAAAACCTTAAGAAGAGATTGACCGAAGCCAAAGGAAAATGGAAGGAAATTTTGCCCGAAGTCTTGTGGGCATACCGTACGACCTCAAAATCTAGTACCAGGGCCACCCCATTCTCGTTGGTCTATGCTGCTGAAGCGCTAATACCGATCGAGGTAAGAGGATCGAGTTTCAGGTTCCGATATGCGACTGAAGAGTCAAACAATGAGACCTAGAGCACAAGCCTGGAACTATTGGACGAGAGGCGTGAGGCCGCCCTCGACAGGCTGGCCGCCCAAACACAACAGATCGAAAGGTATTACAATCGGAGAGCCAACCTCCGACACTTCAATATCGGGAACTTGGTGTTAAGAAATGTGACACTCAACACCTGAAACCCAAACGAAGGAAGCTAGGACCGAATTGGGAAGGTCTATATCGAATTATCGAGATTACTGATAAAGGTTCATACAAACTCGAAGCAGGGAACGACAAGTAACTATCAAACAATTAGAACGTGACCCACTTAAAACGATACTACTGCTAAAGTACAACCCCGTTCATTCTTTTCTTTACATATATTGCGAACTGGACTAACACTTGCAGGCGACAGCTAAAGAATGATGCGGTTGTTAGGCCTGAAAGCACGCGTTGCACTCTTTTCCCTTGAACTGGTATTGTCCAAAATCAATTTTTCAGCAAGGTTTTTAATGAAGCAACAGTGGATCGTGCTAACTTAGAATCGAAGATCGGTTATGAACCAGAATCGATGGTCACATCAACAGTATCCGAGCCATCTCGACGATCGACCTCGAATACTAGGGGCCATTACCCTCAGGTAATGAATTTAGCAAAGAAGGAAACTTTGTGCTCGAACAGTCTGAGCTCGGTGGATAGGATTTATTGTAAGGGACAAACGGTTCACTAGTCAAGTGAACTGTTCTCGCTTAGACCACCTAAACCATAACACGAAGCTTGTACACACTTACAATCTTGTATATTGCGCACAGGAATGAAAGAAAGTTTCTACTTTGCAGATACATATTTTGGCCGTTAAGAATATTACATTTTGTTCCTTAAGGATATCAAGCCCAAGGGCTGCCTCTATCTGGATCCAAGAGATCACCCCCGCTCGGGGACTGTCGTTCAAGGCAAACTCGGAAGGCTCGGGCTATCGAAGCCCGGAGGCACAGAAGCATATTAGGCAGTGCCTAAACTTAAAAGGCTATGGCCACCCCCACTTGGGACTGCCGTCCAAGGCAAACTCGGACGACTTGGGCTATCGAAGCTCGAAGGTACAAAGCCTATGAGGCAGTACCTGAATTTAAAAGGCTACGACCACCCTAGAAATGGCTTAGAGATGTCCGAATCCCGTAATCAAAATATAAGGCCTTCAAAATTCCAAACCAACTCAAAGGCTACCCTTGGCAAAACTACAGTCTAAAAACATTTAAACAAGCACTTCGGGGAAAGCTTCTGGTCATACCGAGCCCCCAAGAGTTTCAAACAAAATTTATGTCGAGAACGATTCTTGTTCGAACCTCCGAACAAGACCTTATTACTATGTTTTATTTCGTGCTAAGGCATTTGAAATCTTTGCAATCACAAAGAGGAAGCCAAAAGAAACGAACTCAAAAATTTCCAAAGGGAAAAAGCCTTATATACATTCCAATGAGAGTCTTTACAAAACCCAACGATAATGGCCTCAAATAAATGAACAAAATACAAAAACAAAGAAAAATCCCTAAGGCACCTAAGCCTGATCTTCACCAGAACCCGCCTTGTCACCGGAGTCGTCGGGGTCTTCTCCATCCTCGGATTAGCCGAAGCCCTCAGAGCCTTCCTCGCCCTCGGGGTCAGCCAACGTTTTGGCCTCGTCATTGAGCCTTTTTGCATCTTTGATCTTGGACGACAGATCGAAACCCCGGGCATGGACCTCTTCGACAGTCTCCCTTCAGGACAGCCACTTCACGTACTCAACAGTAACTTTCAGGCGGTCCTGAGCTGCCTCGGTATCAGGCCTGTACTGGGCCAACATCTCTTCAGCATCAACCTTGGTTACTTCCGACACGGACCTTGCTACTTCGAGCTCCTTGACAAAAGCAATGGTCAAGCCCAGTTAAGGCTGGAGGTCTTCTATTTGTCGAGCCTGTGCTTCGGCTTTCTCTTTCGCCACTCAGAGTCGGACCTCTGCCGATGCCAGCTGCTCCCGGGCGGTCTCCTTCTCCGAAGCCAGTCGGGTCCATTTTGCCTTTCCACTCTTCGGCCATGGCCTTGACCTCATTCATATCGTCTTGGAGTTGGTCGATTCTGTTAACCTTCTGCTGGACCTGCGAGGTTTGGCCATTAGTCGCCATGGCTAACTCGTTATCGTTAACTTAAAAAATCTTTACATGTTCCACCAGGTCGGCATGCTCCTTTTGAGTCGTATCCAACTCGGCCCGGAGGCTCTTGACAACTTCTTCGCGTTGTTCGTTGAGAAGATTATACGCGTACCTCTTCTCGGCGAGCTCCCTGACTTCTGCCTCAAGCTGGCAAGCCTCATCCCGGTACCTGAGAAAACTTTCATGGTGAAGTACTGAGGCCTGCAAAAAAAAGACATGTGGGACATTAAAAACTAAGTCAGAAGACTAAAGAACATAATGACACCTTACCCGGTTCAGCGCCTGCTGCACCTCGTTGAACAAACACGGCACGCCCACCTTGCTCATTTTTGCCTGGTCTTTTTCGGTTACCAGGCACCAGAGATAGCTGCTACTCCAACCGAGGAGGAAAGAACCCAGGCACCATCCGGGACGGTGATTATTATTGACCACTTACGGCCGGGATCCGTACTCAGGGTGGCTGATAAGTAGGGATTTTGATTACTTATTTGCACTCTTTTACTTTCGTTTTAGCTCAAAATTGCTTAATACCATTCCCGAAAACTAATGAAATGTGCTTTCTTGTAGGAGTGTTGGAATATGAGCTAAAGAGCTGAAAATCAACTCAAGAAGGAGTTGTTTTGGACAAGGACCAAAATGAGGCTAAAATGGCACAATGTGGACCGCACAACATTGAGTGCGGACGCATATTCTAAAGAAAACCTATGACAAGAAATGCTACGCAAAGTGCGGACCGCATAATTCTAGTGCGACTGCAGAAGACACAAATTAGAGAGATGGGATTTTAAAGTCAAGAAGAAATGCGGACCGCACCATTTTTGTGTGGCTGCATAGTCAAGAGCACGGCCGCACCAAGAATTGGGCGGTTCGCAGATGTCCTACAATGCCAAAGCCAAGGTCAAGAAGTGCGGACTGCACTATAATTGTGCGGCCGCAGAAGCAAGAGTGCGGTCACACTCTTAAATGTGCGGTCCACAGAAGCTGAAGGAGTGCGGCCGCAACCCATAATTGTCCGGCCGCAGAACTGGAACATGTCAAGCCTAGTCTCAATGTGTGGACCGCACACATAATTGTGCGGCCGCACAACCTCGGTAGGGGCAATTTTGTTAAATATTTTTAGCTTAGTATAAATATAACTTTTTGTCATTTCTAGGTCAAGTTTTGTAAGTTGGGAGCAACTGAGCCGTTTTTATTTACTGTATTTGGGTAACATTGTACTAGATTAGCATTTTAACATTAGTTTTTCCTCCCTTAATCTTCTATTATGGATTTTATCTTAATTTCTTCTTTAATTTCTGCATTTTCCATGAGTAGACAAATTTCTAGCTAGGGTTGTGACCCAACCCTAGTGTAGGTATTTAATGGGTGTTTGATTTAGGGCTTGTTTGTGATTGGGTTAGTGATATTTAGCCTTGTTCTTGCTTGAAATTAAGAATTAATGGTTGCAAGCATTGGTTCATCCCTAATTGACTTAGTCTCTACTTGAGAAAGAGAGACTAAGTCTAGGAAAACTTGGCTAACAAGGAATTGGGGTGAACTCAAGAAATTGATAGCCCCAATTAAAGGGTTGAATCTAGAGATAGTAAGACCCGACTTGAGCAATTATCACTTGTTTTCTGCAATACCCATTTGGACTTGAGAAAGCCAAATTGGGAAAAATCACTCTAACTACCGAGAAGTATTGAGTGGGTAATTGCGTGTGATTGCTATATTACAACCCCGACCAATCAAACTTGCCCTAGAGTTTACAACCCGTTAGGTAACCACCTAGGTGGAATTCACGAACCTAGACCTTTTATCAACTTGAAAAACAACAACACCAAAAATATTGTCTATTAGCTTTTCGTTTGCAAACATTAGCATAATCATTAGAAGTAGAAAGAAACAACCAAATATGTGGAAGTGCAATTTTGGGCACATCATACAAATAGTCTAGATATATACCTAATCCCATATCTAGCTCCCTGTAGATTTGACCCCGACTTGCGTTGGGTTTTTGTTATTGCTTCGACCGCCTCACAACCTATATTTGTGGTGTGAGTTTGGGCGACATCAGCGGGAAACTAGTAGATCAACTTTGGGCTAGAATTCAGCCCGCCGATTTTTGAAGACGACTGCTTCTTCGGCACCTCCAGGTCGCCCAGCCCGGTGTCGCGCCCACTTTTTCTCGCGAAATCGAGTTTTGACATTTCTGGGACAACTCCTTTCCTTTTGGGATGGGGTAAGGGATTTCAAGAGTCGCCACCTAACGGATTAAGGTGCGTTAGGGCACCTAAAGCAATTAACTCATATAACCAGTTTACATCACTAGAGATCGGGTAAGGGCTCGAAATTACCTTGAGGGAAAGGTGTTAGGTACCCCTCGAGGTCTACAACGGCGGGTCCTGGCCGAACTTAAATTAAGCGAATTAGTCTTAATAAAGGAAGGAAACAAATTAGACAAACACAATACTCAACTTATTTTTTACACAGGAGTATAGGAGTGGTCCTAAGTTTTTTAGCCTATAGGATCATTCCATGCAATGCTTTGCAACTCCCACAAGTCGGGGTTTTATTCATAGCATTGGCGCATGAGCTATCATTTTCTTTACTACCCAATTACTATCTTTCAGTTGTTACCTAAGCGTTCTAGTAGCTTCTAACTCGTGCCTTTTGCGTACACTACCCGTCCCTTACTTATAGTCCTGGAGGTATTTAGGACCTCTATGTAGGGTGGTCCTAGACTGACCTATGTTGCTTAAAATGAGAAAAAGCTAGGTGACAAACAAAATTCAAATAGGACTATCATGTAAGGAGCAAATAAGGGCTCATATTAACCTCCACAAGTAGACAACAAATGCACACAATTAAATCAACAGGTTTCGTTAATTAGGGATCCTATAGGCAGGATATCTAGATGAGCAGAAACAGAAAAGCAGTTTATTAAGGCGGGCATCTGGACCTATCAATTTGCCTACTGATTTTATTAAGCCTTGAATCTGGGTGACTTCAGGCAGTAAGATATCACAATTTTAGGCCCAGAATCATTAGTAACCCCTACGGATTTGCCTAAGTGATAACCAGAATTAATCGAACTCAAAACTGATTAACAGAACCCTATAGGCATGATATCTACAACCTATAACGTGATTTCTAAGCGAATTACTAATTTTTAACTCATGAAAACAGATTTTATCTCTTTAGATCCTATAGGCATGCTTTCTAATCTGCAGAATTAATTAACTCCTATAGACATGATTTCTAGGTGTCGAAACTGATCTGTTTATTTCCTATAGGCATGGTATCTAAGTTGAAACTGATATTTAACCTCCTATAGGCATGATATCTATCAATATCTATCAATCACATGTGGTCAGAATCTTAAGCACATTGCCAGGAAAGGTTATTATTCAAATAGATAGAATCCTATAGACATGGTCACTAATGCATGTAAGTTAGAAATATGCATGCGAGTGAAATGCAGCATAAAGCAATCACAAAATCCTATAGGTATGATCTCTAAACAAGTAGTAACATTCACATAATCACCAACAAACCTATAGGCAGGATTCCTACCCGAGTTTCAAACAAAGATATAGAGAAACCCCCCTAACTTTTACTAATAAACCCCAGATATGTTTATTACAAAGATTATTACAGCCCAGAATGAATAAGTTACATAACAATGTCTATTACACTATAGGGAGCCTTAGCATGCCCAATATAAACCTGGGAGCCAGGCCTTCAAACACAACAGCTTTGAAACACTGGCAGCGATCCACAATACCTTAAACCAGGCTTCCAGTGTGTCAAAGTTCCCAAAGAGCGGGACCCCGGGCAATGCTCACACTAGAACCACACATTCAACACAGAATTCATATGAGACTAGAAAACTAGCCCCAATGTATCAGAGTTCAAAGGAGTCTCAGGGACCCTAGGAAATGCTCACACTGAGGGTGGTAGGAACCTAGGTAACTAAGAATTGAAGTTTGAAAACCAGGACATAGGGGGTAGGGGACAGTTTTTAGAAAACAGTTTGATTTTTAGGAGCAAACAGATTCATATTACAGGACTGCAAACAGAATTTCACCTAGAACAAACAGAATTCCTATTTAGTAAATAGTTCAAACAGATTGGTATTAATTCAGACATGGATACTGTACTAGCAATTAAGCAATCACAAAAGAGCCAGGATACTTGAACTAATAGACAGATTTGGCAGCATATTTCATGTTTGCAAAACAGGGAACATACAATTGTTTATACAAGGTTTCATATTACTAGAGATAACTTAGTTAACTAGGCAAAATCATATGGGCATATAGCAAACAGAAGCATGCCGAAATCTCAAACTAATAAGCACATAGGTTGAATAGGGTAACAGAGACTAAAGCATGCTAGTTGAGAAAGCAGTAACATAAAAACATGATGAGGTCAAAATAAACTATAAGACAGAATAAGATAACAGGAACTGAAACATGCCAATTGAGAAAGGAGTAAACAGGAATCATAGATCACACAGAAACATGCTGAGGTTTGAAGTAAACTAACCACATAAGCACAAGGAACAGAATGGGATAACACGAGTTAGCACATACCAGTTAGGAAGAAAGTAAACAGGAATGTAAGGGCAATTTGAATCCAAAGAGTTTAGTCTTGGCTTCCAGCCGGCTAAACAGTGCAGAAATCAGAGTAGTCACACAGAGAGAGAACTTAAATCCTTTGAAGAAAAGCAGATAGCTTATGAGTTGCAAAGTGAAGAAGTTATAAGAGTGTGTTAGTGTGAGTGTAAGTCTGTAAGCGTGAGCGTGTGTGTGTTAGAATCAGAGTAATGAAAGGTTTTTATAACATACAGTAGAGTAAAACCAAATAAGGTAGGAGAATCAATGGCACACAAATAAGGCAGAGAAATCAGTTAATTAGTCAATTGGGCTAACAGGAATCAATTAATAGATAGAATCACGGAAGTATCACTTAAATCAGTAGTCAAGATTGAGGTCTAAATAAGGTAAGTAGTAAGTCAAAAGATCAATTAAAATTCGGTTCTAATAATCAAAGTACAGAAACCAGGCTAGCAAAAGAATTAAGGAAAGAAGTACCAATTATGAATCACACATAACGAAAGAATAGGTAAAAATCTGTCAAGGAAATATCAGTTTTAAAAAGGAAAGCACAATTTTGAACCCTAATTAGGAAAGTAAATCAATTAATCACTTTAATTGACAGCCAAAGTAAACGGGAAAACATTATAGCAAACACTAGAACAATCGAAAACCCTAGGGCATAAAGACATAGAGATGAAAATCAATCGAAAAAGTAAAGGAAGAAAACCGGAGTTAAACGCTTAAACGTTTTAAAACGTTTTTGCAGAAATCTCTTAGAACCAAAACCCTAGCTTTAGAAAAAATGAAATCGGTTGACAATAGTAGGAAAAATAGAACATCTTAAAGGAAAAATAACAAACAAACTCAAACCGCTTCAGATCTAAAGGGATTTGACCTGATTTAGCCAGAAATAGTTAGATTATGTAAAAAAACATACAGAGGTGAAAAGATATGGTTTGAACCAGAGATTTGAAGCCATAAACACGAAGATGTTAGTACTCACAGACGTATGAACGAACATAGACGGATGAACAGAGAAAATGGGAGATTTGAACCAAATCTGCTTCGAATCTCTTTGAGATTCCATCAAGTATCATGAAAATCGAACAACCGGTGGCAATATGAGGCCGGATAAGGCCTTAGGTTGAAGAAAGAAAAAGGGGTTTCAGTGACGGCGGGCTAGGGTTAGGATGAAGTTGAGAGAGATGAGAGGAGGGAAGGGGTTTCAAGGGCGGCAGATTTGGAAAAATGGGTAGGGTTTGGGGGGTTTAGTGTAATAAAAAGGAAGGTGGATCCTGGACAGTTAATCTTCTGAGATCAACGGCCAGGATCAGTTTTAGGCTGGGGCGGGTTTAATTAGACGGGTAGGGTAATTGGGTCAGGTTATTGGGATGGGTGGTATTGGGCTAGGTCCGAAATTAGTTAATTAAAAAAAGGCTATGTTTTAAATACCCATTTAAATTAATAAAATAATTTATAAAAATAACTAATAAATGATAAAAATTGTATTTGTATATGAAAATGATTTAAAATAATTATTTAATATTATAAAAATATAAAAAGTCATTTTTCGTGTAAATAATATAATTGTGTATACATATGGGCTATTATTGCAAAATATGCTATTCTAGCATAAAGATAAAATTATGCATAAAATGATTAAAGCTCAATATAAATATAAATGATATAAGCAATAAATTATTTGTGATGCAATTAGTATTTATTTAGATAATAAAATGCTAGAATAAATTAATTAAAATCCTTTTACAATTACAGGAAATTATTGAAAAATACTGGTTGACGCTCATGCACTATATTGAAAGTATATATATGCATTTTTTTAAAAAATATGAGGGAAAAATTGGGTATCAACACCCGGTAAAGATTTCCGAAACGGACGAATCTACACCTTCAAAAAAAAGAACGAAGGGGATCGTCCGCACCATGAGCCCCTTCGTTGGATCGCCCATTCACCGTTCGAGCCTCTTCGAGCATAGACTCAGTGTAAGAAGGTGACCTACGGGGCATGGCCGACGTCCCGGGAAGTCTCGGCCCCGGTCCCTCCTACGGGGCATGGCCGACGTCCCGGGAAGTCTCGGCCCCGGTCCCTTCATCGACCTCCCTAATCTGAGGGAGATCGGGCTCAAGAATCTACTGTTTAACAACTACTTGCTCTTCGGGGGAGATCGGCTTATGAGCCACGAGAATGTCATCCTCCTCGGGCTCATCCCTGAGCTTATAAAGCGAGTCTGAGTCAGGTTTTCGAGAGCCAAAACTTTCCTTTGGCTTACGGGCCAACCTTCTCCTTGGCCTATTCTTCTCTGAGCTTGGGGAACTCGGAGCCCTCCTTTTCTTCTTCTCTTTTGCCGCAGCCCCTAGCTGCCCCAAAGTGGAGGGATCAACAGACAAGTCTTCACCCCCTACTAAGGGCCTAAGCTCAATGGTCTTAGGGAATCGTGCAAAAAAGAGGAGCCTAGTGTTACATATTCGGGAAACAAATCTTACTGTGGGAACGGGCCTCCCATCGGTCCTTTGAAAGTTCACGCCACGAGCACTTAGAATAAGGCATCTGCGGACAAATGCCCTCGATCCACTCCTTGAGCCGAGAAATGGCGTTTGGGACTCGAGCAAGGGCTGCACCAAAGCAAATACCGATGAGAAAAAGGGAGATAAAACATAAAATTGACATGTAAAAGAAAGTTATGCTTACATGATACATTCCACTTCTCGGGGTATGGCCTGAACTCGGCAGGGATCAAGTCTGCAGTCCTCACCCGGACAAAGCGTCCCTGCTAGCACCGATCCCGGTCCTCGTCGATGTTTGAAAATAGGTCTTTTCTAGCCCGGCGTACGAGATTTATCAGTCCCCTAGAAGATTCGGGGACTCTACAAGCGGAGTAGTTGATCGATGGTGAACAAGCAGGAGTCGATTTTGTTCACAAAGAATTGGAGGAGGATTACTATCCTCCACGGTGATGGTGGATCTAACCGAGGCATACTTCATACCTCCTACAGAAGTCCAGAATAACCGGTCTACCGGGCCCAGTGTGAAGGGATAAGTGTCGACACTCAAAGTAGTTATGTCGTCATCGGGCCCGAGGATTACTATGTCCTTATCCGCCCAGCCACAGTCCCGTCAAACCACACGAAGGACGACCTCGGTGATGGAGCAGATGTACCTAGATACCGCCTCGTATCGACCTTGCACCGATGAGGGCTTTTCAACCTTAAAATCGTCCGGGACCGAACACCCCCGGAGGACGAACATTTTCAAGGGAGGCTCGACAATCGGTTCATCGGTACTCGCACCCGAAGTGTTTCTCTCGAGGAAAACCACATCGGGAGAGGTCCCCTCGGCTTCGGCTGTCGGCTGTGAAGAGGAGGAAAGCAACCTTTGGGGGAAAAGATTTGGTGGTTTCCGCCATTGTTATATGGGAAAAGGTTTGGAAAATATGAAGGATGGGTAAGAGCTTTGCTGAGAGAGTCAAGTGTGGTGGCTTGGGTAGAGAATAAATAAAAACTTGCAATTTGCTGAGAAATCTTGAAGAACGAAAGTAAAATGTTGGAGTATGAGAAAAGGCAGTGATATCCTAAAGATTCGAAGGCAGAAGCTTGGTCAAAAGTAAAAAATGAACGAAGGAAGGATTATTTATAGAGGCTTCGCTCCGATTCGCGTCCAGGGACGGCCTACCGATGGCTGACACGCGTTTGAAGTCATTATGACGGGACGTTTCAGTCCTTTTGTCGTTTCTGTTACGGCGTACTAAAGAAGGAATCGAAGTGCTCATGTCGTTTCTCGTCGTGAACTTCTTTTCGAGAAACGAGGGGACTATCTGTAGACGGATGAAACCGAGCCCTTTAGATGCCTCGGTTCCCGATGAAGTAAACAGAGCAAGAGGTGTGACCAAGGAACCGTAATCGAGGCAATGAGCCCCTTGAGCTGGGGTCCGGGGCAAAACGCCCGCCCTCGAGAATATCGGGGCCACGACCCCGGGTCCGATTCGAATCCCAATCGAGCAGGACCAACAAAAGACCATGATATCCGTGACCAGCTGAATATCACGGCATGGATCTCGATATGTACCGGCAGGAATTCAGTGATTGGTTAAACTACCCTACTATATAGAATTGTACTTAGAGTATAACTACCCTACAATATAAAGAGGGGTACTCATTTAACACACTGTAACACAAATATCAAGGCAATATACTCTTATTTTCACTGTTATTCAAAATTCTTACTCTTGTTCATCAGTGCTTCATTATTGTGAGTTCGGGGTCGAGGGCAGATATTTCATTAAGGCTGTTGTTGAGTCCGGAATCAACCCCCTTAAGTGGTTTGACAATTTATTACGTCCTTTATCTGTTTAATCTAACGCAGTTAATCGTTTGTATTGAATTAATCCGTATATCCTTAAAATCACTTGCAAATTTAATTGTTATCCATTTTTTAGGGTAAGCAGAGTGCTAGCTAATTAATCGGCCAATTAAGTCTAATCCTAAACTTTGATGCAGTCTATATAAACACCATTGTGGCTGTTGGAAAACTCACTTGTTCATAAGAGAGGACGTTCCTTCTATGCATCCAAACTTATGGATAATTAGACTGTAGAAACAGGGAGACATACTGCAAGTCTCTTTACTCGTTTTATTAAAAAGACCTAGTATTAGATTTGGGTTTTGGATAAGAAGGGTAATCTTTTTAATGTTTCAACCCTCTTATGTGTTCATCAACTTTTAAAAATTTTGGGAAATCCACGATAGAGTAATTGTTTTTTTCTAAGTAAAAACAACAAAGACGTATTTTCGATTTTTCGCTTCTTGTAACAGGCTTAACAGTACGAATTTCATTAAAGTACCGTTCGATGTGCAATTCAGATAAGTTTTATATCCCTCCATTTCAATTTATGTGAACCTATTTCCTTTTTGGTCCGTTTCAAAAAGAATGACCCCTTTCTAAAATTGGAAACAATTCAAATTAAACTTCCGATTTTATTCTTAATGAGAAACTTTTATAACCACACAAATCTGGGTCCCTTTTTGGCTTGTTTAGGACTACAAATTCCAAAAGTTTTCATTTTTTCTTAAACTTCGTGCCCAATCAAATCACGTAAATTGAAACGGAGGGTACTATATTACAAAGAGACAATTGGCTGTGTTAGACAAGAGAGGACCTAGAAAAATTCAGAAAAGGCTATTCGAGAATATAATACCAAGATGAATGGAACAAGTAACCAAACATTATTGAATAAACAAAAATTAATGATTAGATGTTATGTGTGTTGTTGTTTTCATATGAATTGAAAATCGACAATGCTTACGTTCGTCCAAGTTAGAAATATATAACCTTGATCATATGGACCCAAAATGAACGCGATTCTCGCTTCAATCCATTGATTTCCACTACGCCATTAGTTGATAGCGCACCATCTTTGTTTATGCTTTTTTTACTTTTGGTTTTTATTAGAGTACTTAATAATCGCTTTGTTAAATTATGTACTTTTATTCTCTTCATACACTACCAATTCGGTAACTTAAGGATTTCTTGAGAAACACTTGTAACGGCAGTCTAACTTTTTTAGATTACTAACTCATACTTCACATAATTAACGCTTACCTACAGAATTAGTTTTAAAGTGACTTGACTGAGTAACTTTTTTTTTTTACACTAAAATCTAAATCTTATGAGATATGTCAATTGGTCGCAAAAGAAAGGATAAATTACGGTTAGGGTGGAGCTAGCATGCGGATATGGGTCGGCCAAACTAAGTACTGTTAATTTAAACTTTGTATTTGTTTTAAGAAATTTATTAAATTAATATGTACAATTATTAATTTTGAACCTAAAAATTTGAACTTGTAGCAGATATTCCTTTTAATAGATTTCATCGAAAAAGCAGAAGACTAAGAAGACTTTATCTCGCTTGTACCGTAAACTTCAACTAGGTTATATACTTGGAGGGACAAAGTAAATTTGCGAGCATCATTCAGCTTATAATTAATGCATTACTATTATTTATTGCTATAACAGGACATAATTTTTTTCTTTGAGGAAATGGAACTAATTATATATTGAATCAAAAGTTGGTTAATAGTGTTACATCCCATAAAAATGCCTCTTAGGGCATTTTGATTGCCAAGATCCGCCCAGTTAATACAAATATTATCTATAGTAAATCTAATAAAATGTGTTCCTTCTCTGTCCGCCAGAAATTGATAATAGGACATAATTATATTAATAAGTATGAGAATTGAGTTAGTTAAGTGAGGACATTTTAGTTAATACACAGACACACACGTGAGAGGCACGTGAAAGTCGGTTAATTTTGTTAAATACTGTTTTGAGTCCTGTAACAGAGCTTAACCAAAAAAATGAAATGAAGTTCTTCTTCTTCCTTCATCTTCTTCTCTAAATTCTCTAGATTCTAGGGTTCAAACCTTACATGCAATTCTAATTCTATCATGGTATCAGAGCAGGTTGTTGCAATCGAGTTGAAATTCTGCAGGATCTGAACATTAAAAACTGATTAGAAGCTTCGATTTCATCAGCCATGGCGGAAACGGGAAGTCTTCCAATTGATCACAATCATCCTCTGTTTTTAGCAGCTACAGATACGCCTGGAGTGGCTTTGCACGATATCAAGCTCACCGGACCTGAAAATTATGGTTTGTGGAGTAGATCGATGCGGATGGCACTTTTGGTGAAAAACAAGCTAGGTTTCATAGAAGGAGCTTGCTTGAAAAGCTCTTACAAAGGAGAATTGGCGAATCAAAGGGAAAGATGTAACGCGGTTGTTCTTTCATGGATAGGACGTACAGTATCTGTAGAATTATAGCCAAGCATCATTTATACTTCGAATGCAAAAACAGTGTGGAAGTAGTTCAAGGAGAGGTTTGATAAATCTAATCTCACTCATTTTTATCTTTTATGGATACAAATTGGATCATTAAAGCAAGGTACTGATTCTGTAACATCATATTATACGAAAATGAAAGATCTCTGGGATGAAATTGACCTATTAGTTCCAGGGCTTGGTTGTGATTGTGAAGAAACTAGGCCTTTCATTGAGCAATTTAAGAATTTGCGTTTGTTACAGTTCCTAGTTGGGATTAATGAAAGCTATAGTCAGGTGAGAAGTCACATATTGCCTAAGACGCCAATATTGACAGTAAATCAGGCTTATGCTTTGGTCATTCAAGAAGAAAGCCAATGTGAACTAAGTGTGCTTGAGGTAAGTAGGGAACCTTTAACTATGATGGCAGGACAGAATCAAGGATATAAGGCTAAGAAGATTGGGATTGTTTGTGAACACTGTGGATATAAAGGACACATCAAGGAAAATTGCTAGAAAATTATAGGACATCCTCCTGACTTCAAGAGCAAAAAAAAACAACAAGGACAAGGAAACAAAGCTTATGCTAACATGATGACAGAAGAAACTACAAGCTCATCTCAAGGCCAACAGATGGGACAACTGCTCACTGAAGGTCAATACAAACAGATACTGGAGCTTCTGAACAAAACACCTGCAGGTGATTGTCATACACTAATGGAAGGTATAACCACATTGTTGTCTGATGCATCTTTATGTGAATGGGTAGTAGATACAGGAGCATCTCACCATATCACATGTCATAAAGTAATTTTATCAATATAGAGAACATTGAGCAACACAGGAATCATAAAGTGCAGGTTCCAACAGGTAGAGAATGTTCAGTAACACACAAAGGAAATGCTTCAAATCTACAGGGATATGAACTGAAGGATGTGTTATATGTTCCAGATTTTAAGTTCAATCTATTGTCAGTCTCCAAACTGACCAAGGAGCTGCTGTGTTGTGCTCTATTCTTCCCTGACTTTTGTGTATTGTAGGGTCTTTACAATGGAAAGATGATGGGGATTGGTAGAGAGAACTGTGGACTTTATATTCTCAAATGGAGAGACAAGCCTGTAGCAGCATTGGCTACCAAGGACACTGATGAGTGCAGTCTTTGGCATATGAGATTAGGACATCCATCAATAATGGCAATGAAGCACATTTCTGCCTTGAAAAATAAAGTTGTGGATAGTTTACAACATAACTGTGAAGTATGTCCTTTAGCTAAGCAAAGTAGATTGAAATTTCCTCTCAGTAGCAGCAAGACTGAGTGTATTTTTCAGCTTATTCATCTTGATGTTTGGGGTCCTCACAAGATGCCTAAATATGATAGGAAACATTAATTTCTTACAATTGTGGATGACTTTAGTAGATATACATGGGTGTGCTTGTTGCAGTCTAAATGTGAAGTTGTAACAGCGTTGAAAGACTTTCTTAAAATAGTAAAGACTCAATTTGACATGAATGGGAAAGTATTGAGATTTGATAATGGAAGAGAGTTTTTTTATTTCCAGTTGTAATGAACTGTTAGCATCCTTAGGCATTGTGCATCAAAGCAGTTGCCCATACACACCCCAATAGAATGGGGTAGTGGAAAGGAAGCACAGACATATACTTGAAGTGGCTAGAGCATTGCAATTTCAGAGTTCTGTTCCTAGTAGATTTTGGGGAGATTGCATCAAGACAGTTGTTTACCTAATCAACAAGTGGCCTACATCCATACTACAAGGAAAATATCCTTATGAAGTTTTGTATAATAAAGCACCTGTTATTGATCACTTAAAGGTGTTTGGTTGTTTATGTTTCTCTAGCACCTTACCAAAAGGAGACAAGTTTGCAAAGAAAGCAAGAAAATCAGTCCTCATAGGTTACTCAAAAGTTCAAAAGGGGTACAGATTGTTTGACTTAGAAACTAAAACTATCTTTGTAAGTAGGAATGTTAGCTTTAGAGAACATATCTTTCCTTTTAAGGAAAGTGTAACCATTCCACAAGATCCCTTTCCTACACAAGCTTCTATACCACCACATCCTGATCCCTCATTACCTACATCCACAGACCCTCACATTCCACCTACAGACAATATTCCAGTCACAGAGACCACCAATATACCTACTACAGAAGTCCTACAGCTTGATCACACAGCCCAAACACAGAAGCAGCAGAGGTTGAGCATGATGAGCAAGATACCTACACTGACTTAGTTCCAAACACGGAGCCAGAGCTCAATGTTAGTCCTGCCAATAGCATACCTGTGTCTAGAAATGATCAAGATCCTAGGAAGACCACTAGGACAGCTAAACCTCCAGTTTGGTTGAAAGGCTACCAAACTACTCAGAAGTTTTCTGGCCAATGCTTATATCCATTGACTGACACCCTTACTTATTCTAATCTCACAGCAGGTTACCAACCATACTTGCAGGCTTTTTCAGCTGAAGTTGAACCTACCAACTTTCAGCAGGCTTCCACCGATAGCAAATGGGTTACAGCTATGCAACAGGAGATCCAAGCTCTTGAAGATAATCATACTTGGGAGATAGTGGACTTACCAGTATGGAAGCAAGCTATTGGTTCCAAATGGGTATACAAGATCAAGTACAAGGCTAATGAAGAGGTAGAAAGATACAAGGCAAGGCTGGTTGCTAAAGGTTATAATCAAAAGGAAGGACTAGACTACCATGACACATTCTCACCTGTAGCAAAGATGGTCACAGTCAGGACCATTATCAGCATATCAGCTGCCAAGGGTTGGCCTTTATCTCAAATGGATGTTAGTAATGCTTTTCTACAGAGGGATCTCTATGAAGAAGTTTATATGCAGTTGCCTCAGGGATTTCATAAACAGGGGGAGTTGAAAGTGTGCAAGCTTATGAAATCCCTCTATGGTCTTAAACAAGTATCTAGGCAGTGGAACATAAAGCTCACTGATGCACTTGTTAAGAGTGGTTACAAACAAAGTCCTTTTGATCATTCCTTATTCACAAAGCAGCAAGGAGGATAGATAGTCATTATACTGGTGTATGTAGATGATTTGATGATTACTGGGAGCTCCTCCAACTAAGTCAATGATGCCAAGACAATTCTACGCAGTAAGTTCAAAGTTAAGGACTTAGGCAAACTAAGATATTTTCTGGGAATTGAGGTATCAAGGTCAAAGAAAGGAATCTTACTCATTCAAAGAAAATATGCTCTGGAATTAATTTCAGAGGTAGGCTTAAGTGGTGCAAAACCAGTTGCAACTCCGATAGAGCTAAATAAAAAATTGACAACTGTAGAGTATTTGTGTCGCATATGGAGGCAGCATTGAGAATAGTGAGATATGTCAAAGGAGCACTAGGCATGGGATTGTTGATGGAAGCAGGACCTATTAATCATCTCATTGCCTACTGTGATTCAGACTGGGCATCATGCCTTAATACAAGAAAATCTGTGACAGGATATGTTGTTAAATTAGGTAATTCTTTGATATCATGGAAATCAAAGAAGCAACCTACAGTAAGAAGTTTAGTAGAAGTTGAATACAGAAGTATGGCTGCTGCAACTGTAGAGATCACATGGTTAACAGGATTGCTGGAAGACTTAGGAGTTAAAGTGTCTAGACCTGTTACATTGTTCTGTGACAACAAGGCTGCAATACAAATAGCCTGGAATCCAATATTCCACGAGCGGACTAAGCATATCGAGATCGATTGCCACTTTGTCAGAGAGAAGATCAAGACATGTCTTATAATTCAATGTCATATTTCTTCCTCCTTACAATTAGCAGATCTTCTAACAAAAGGACTCACTGCTGCACAGCTTTCCTTCTTAGTGTCCAAGCTTGGCGTGTTAGACATCTTTCACCCTCCAGCTTGAGGGGGAGTATTGAGAATTGAGTCAGTTAAGTGAGGGCATTTTAGTCAATACACAGACACACACGTGAGAGGCATGTGAAGGTCGGTTAATTTTGTTAAATACTGTTTTGAGTCCTGTACAGAGCTTAACCAAAAAAATAAAATAAAGTTCTTCTTCTTCCTTCATCTTCTTCTTCTCTGAATTCTTTAGATTCTAGGGTTCGAACACTACGTGCAATTCTAATTCTATCAATAAGCATGGGTTAGACCTCACTTCGTTAACACTCGAGCACCTAAAATATATAATTATTGTCGAAGTTTTTGCATTTATCAAGATTGGCTATTGCCAACTGTTTAGACCTCACTTATAGATTAATTTAATACTTTTATCACTTTATTATATATGACACTATCATAAAGTTCGTGACAATTCATACTTCCATAAAGAATATTATTGTAAGATAAAAGACGATTGTGATAAATCAAAATAGTGGGACTGAAGCTGCACGTTTCCCCCCCAACATGTTCACAGGCTTTAATTTATTAATGCATTAATTTTGGACCATCTTTACTTTTATATTTTCTCCACTACTTTTTGTCCACTCATAGTTGCTGCTCAGTGCCGACATATGCTAGTTTTTTTGTTTTCTTAATTGCATTTAGTTTTAACTATAAACTATATACGGAGTAAGTTTATATATAGATCAAAGAAATAACAAAAGATAATTAATGTATTTCTAGGAGTAAGAAATGGGATAAAAATTATTCATGATATATCCGACCGACTAGAGTATTTAAGATATGCCAAAAAGTTGATGATTATTTTATTGTATCAAAATCCGATGCGACATTTTTTTCTAGTCGGACATAGAAAACAATAAAAATATATGGAAATTATCTTCAGTAAACTGTCATCTCAGCTTACAATTGATTCAGTTTCTCCCATGCCTCCTTGGTAGGCGGATCCAAGATTTTTGAACTTTTTAAATTTAGAATTATAATTATATCACATCTCATCTAATTTATTGAGTTTAATTTATTATTTGTACATATTAAATAATTTTTCGGATAAAAATACAAAATATAAACGAAAGTTATGAGTTCAAATGAACCTTTAAAACCCGACGGCCCAGGTCTTTGATATTTTTTCCCCCAAAAGTCATTTCTTTAAGGATGCATAAACCTTTTGTAAGATTCTTCCATTTCCATTTATGTGAGACTCACAATTGGTTCGTACAGAAAGTTGGAAAACATGTAAGAACCCGAGCACCAAAGAATATATATATATATATATAGGACAACATAATTTTCCCTTCAGAAATATAATGTACGAGTAAAGCTAGGATTCTCATACCTTTAAAAACGTAAACAGAACATACTTTTAGAAAAAGTGAAGCATTAATTAGTGTCTACTAACCCAAGAATTTCTTTTTGTTTCTTGTTCAGGAATATATATTAACCAGTACATGCATCCATGCATTGTATTTTCGAGCTGGAACTCATCCACAAACAGAAGAAAGAGAAGCCAATAAACATTTTGTTAAAGCTATAAATAAAATTTTAATAAGTGAATATATGTTTAGTAAAAATTAAAAAAATAACAAACATATAATTTATTAAAATATTTTTATGGTAGAATTATTTTTAGTAACACATGATAGTTATTTTGTTAGTCGTCTAACAATAATTTATCGTTGATGTACTCTTTCAAAGTTAACCGAATTTAATAATTAAACATAAAAATCTAACATGTTACCTAAATAATGATATGTTCTATTTAATTTTAAATTATAGAAATACCATTTCAATGGGAAAAATTCTACGCTTCTACTTACTACTACTCTTCCCCCTTTTTCTTCTCTCAACTTTTAGCGGATTATTCCGTTTGAGAGCTAGTATAAGTTAAAGAAGTTAATTCCCTTTTAGAGGATTATACTTTAGTTGAACTTTGAGCGTGCAAAATCAGCTGGAATTGGTCTTTAATTTATAGGATAGGAAGACATATATACTTTAAGTTCATATACAAGTCATTCATTATATTGACAATTAATACACACTTGGCTTTATCCTGTTCAATAAAGGCTCTTACTGCAACTCTTTGAGTGATTCTATTAAAAGGTTTTTGACCTTTTTTGCAATAATTTAATCACAAAGTGCAGGGAAATAAAAGTCTTGCTTTGCTAGTGGCTACTTTAATTTGTGGTTGGAATTAATTAAACTTTTGGCGGAGTTGTGGTCATGTGCTTTATATGATCTGCTATATTTATCCAATTCGTGTTCTATATCTCATACTTATCCATCATTTAATTTTCTTCAGTTTTTAGTACGCTGAGCCTATTTTTTTAGTTGCACCTGTTGGATTTATATTTGTATTTGGGCTATATTTGTATTTGGGCCTTGTATTTCTGGGCTTTGTAATTATTGTTAGAAGGGTTAGTTTTAGTTGCAGAGAGGTTTTGAATTGGAATTTCTACCTCATATAGCAAAGGTTGATACCTTATTTATTTTAAATAAATATCCTTTTAAAAAATTATATTTCATAGCTACCTTTTGAATTTTATAGCCAAATATCTATTTATGGTTACCTCCTACCCTTAAGCCATAAAATACTCTTTGTATTATTTTTCTCTCTCGTTCTTTTAGATTTTTACCGCTTTCTTCTCCTCTTTTTGTTCCTTGTTATTTCCTTGTACGCCACCAAAAACCTATAAGCTTTCTCCTTCTTCTTGCTTTCTACTTTCAGAAAATCAGAAAAAGCCCCAAATTCAAAAAATGGCATCTTTTGCAGAGGCACCACCAGGGAACGAAGCAGCAGGGGCAAAGATCTTTAAGACCAAGTGTGCTCCAAATTTTGAGTTTCGAGTCAGAATCACGGCCCTCTTGACGAGACGACATTAGGGTTGTTCTTGAACAAAGACGACGGAGTTTGGTTCTGAGCAACATGAAAGAGTTAAGGGTTTTTGCTCGACGGCGGATTCGCCAAAAATTAGGGTTTGTTCTTGAACAAAGACGACGGAGTTTGGGCTGAGCAACTTGATTTTCTGTTAATATATTTCAATGTATTTTCAACGTATCACGCTGTATTTTCATGTATTTCATTGTCTTTTTTTTCATTGTAATTCAATGTATCTCGCTGTATTCCATGTATTTCATTGTATTCACTAACTTTTTTTCATTATATTTCAATGTATCCCGTTGTATTCTATGTATTTCATTGTATTCACTGTCTCTCTATATGCCATGAATGTATTCATATATTTTTTTTTAATTAATATAATTTATGTATTCAGATGTATTATATAATTTTTTCTGAAGATTGCTATGTTTTTGGGGTATTTTTCGGTTGAGAATCTTTTTTATAACTGAAAATACAAATTTTGTGTGCTATAATTGAGTTTGTTGAGTTATATTAGGAGTCTATTATGTTAATTGATTCACTTTCCGTTTAAAAACAGTGTAATCCCCTATTTCACGCCGTGAATACAGTCGAATATAATAATCTGTCCCGCTGTAATCCCATGTTTCACGCCATGAATACAGTCGAATACACTCGAATACAACAACTAATTAGCTGGACTTCCCTGATTCAAGCATATTTTTGCTACTGTATTCATGAGTACAGTAGCTTAAATACATCTAATACATCTTATAACAACAGAAAACGTATCTACAATTAGTAATATAGCAAATGGTATCTATAGATAGCTAATTACCACTAAAAGATAGTGCTTTACAAAATTTTTTTTTTTAATTTGGTCTTTGGGTTTTGACTGTTTTGACCCAATTAGAATTGGGCTTGTATATAAACATTGTGGGTTTCGGGTTAGAGGACCACGGGTCATAATAAGAAATTACTAGAAGTTCTTCTCTCTCAAACCTTCTTCGCTCAGCTTGGTCTCTGATTTCTTCTTCATCTTTGCTTGATTTCATACAATCTAACATGGTATCAGAGCATTATAATGAAAGATCCGGTATAATCTCTGATTTTTAGTACCTCAATTTCCTTGTCTCTTCCTATTTCCAGAAAGTTGGAAAACATAGTTTCTTATTCTTCGTTTTTTGGAGATTCTAGCCCAAAATTTTCAAATTTCATGATGAATTCAGTGTTTTCGAAGTCTATTATGGATGAAGTTTGTGATTTAGCGGGGATTTTTTTTCAATTTGTGGATTAAAGTGGTGGTTGCTCGGTGGTACTTGACGGCGACAAGCTCATTTTTGCCGATTTATCAGTTTTCCTCTTTGATTTTGTGTTTCGAAGGACTATCTTGCTGTTTTGGTAATCTCTCTCGCTTCGGCTTATTCATTTCACTATTCTAATTGTGATATATCGTCTGTGCCCTAGTTTTTCTATTTCTCTTGCATATTCTATCTCTTTACTCATGGAAAATGAAACTGCTGCAACCGCTTCTGAAACCGACCCTAAGTCCCCTACTTTTAACAATTCCCAAACTGATTTTATTTTACCTCCTTCTCACCCATTCTATCTTCATCCTTCTGACAATCCTGGTACTATTCTCGTAACCAAACAATTTAATGGGGACTATTTTGGAGCCTGACGAAGAGGCATTATTATTGCTTTGGGGGGCAAAGAAGAATTAGGATTCATTAATGGGAGCTATGTTCAGCCTTCTCCCGATTCCCCTTTGTTTGAACACTGGGAACAATGCAATAACATGATAATTAGCTGTATTCTTAACTCTTTAGACCCCGACATTTCACAAAGTGTTATATACTCTAAATCTGCTAAGAGTTTATGGGATGAATTAAACCAATGGTATGGGCAAGCAAATGGTGCTAAGATGTATGAAGTCCAAAAGGACCTAAGTACTATATCTCAAGGCTCGTCTGATGTGGGAAGTTATTTCACTAGGGTAAAGAGACTCTGTGATGAAATGGAGTCACTTGATGCTGATTCCTTTTGTGTTTGTGATTGAAAATGTGGAGGTAAACACAAAATGATAGAAAATCAGAAATTGATGCAATTCTTGATGGGTTTGAATGAGGTATTCAATAATGCTAGAGGAAATATACTGATGATGCAGCCACTTCCTGAAGTTAGCAAGGCTTACTATCTGGTTGTTCAAGACGAAAAGCAGAGAGGAATTCACAATGTACCTGGGTTTCACTCTGACTCTGCAGCTTTTTCTGCTAGGTCTAATGGTCCTACTTATAATCCAAAACCACCACAAACCACAAATTTCACACAGAGATATACTTTTAACAATCCAAATCCTGCCAATCAAAATTTCAACAATCAAAATGGAGGCTATGATCCAAAAAGGCCATATTGTAGATATTGCAAAAAGCCTGGACATGTGATTGAGAAGTGCTACAAATTACATGGATTTCCACAACTTTCAAAAAGGGTTGGCCTATGTACCAATTGGATGTCAATAATGCCTTTTTACACGGGGACTTAGATGAAGAAGTATATATGAAAATACCCCAGGGCCTGAATGTTTCTGCACCTAACATGGTTTGTAAATTGAACAAATCCTTATATGGCCTAAAGCAAGCTTCTAGACAATGGTATTCCAAATTAAGTGATTCTCTTATTTCTAAGGGCTAGTCAGTTTCAAAAAATGATTACTCCTTGTTTATCAAGTCTATTGGTTCTCATATTACAATTGTTGCTGTTTACGTTGATGATATTCTCTTAAGTGGTAATGATGAAGAGAAGATGAGTTCTCTCAAACTATTTCTACATGCTCAATTCAAGATAAAAGATTTATGGCATTTACATTATTTTTTGGGTTTGGAAATTCTCTCTGAATCTGGTGGTGTTATCATCTGCCAAAGGAAGTTTGCTTTGGACCTCTAATGTGAATTCAATTGTCTAGATTGCAATGCTGTTGCCAGCCCCCCTTAGATGTGAATTTGAAACTCTCCATTGAAGATAGGGAGCTCTTATCTGACCCTTTCTTGTATAGGAAGCTCATTAGCAAGCTGAACTTTCTCACAAATACAAGACCTGATTTGGCTTTCTCTGTACAGTTGTTAAGTCAGTTCATGCATGCCCCTACTTCATCTCATCTTTCTGCTGCTTATCATGTTCTTAAGTATTTCAAAGGTACCTTGGGGCAAGGTTTGTTCATGTCTGTTGCTTCTGATTTCTCCTTACATGCTTATTGTGATTCGGACTGGGCTTCTTGTCCTAGTTCCCGGCGATCCGGTAGTGGTTATTTGGTGTTACTTAGTGGTTTTTTTACTCACATGGAAGTCTAAAAAGCAGCACACTGTGTCCTTGTCCTCCGCCGAGGCCGAGTATCGTTCCATGCGCCGAGTTGTTGCCGAACTTGCTTGGCTCACCAGGCTGTTACATGAACTTTCTGTTACCTCAATTGTTCCAGTTCCTTTACACTGTGATAGTCAGTCCGCCATCTACATTGCTCGTAATCCGGTGTTTCATGAGCGTACGAAACATATAGAGTTGGATTGCCACTTTGTTCGCGAGAAACTCCAAGATGGTCTTATTTCTTTATCCTATGTTCCCAGCAAATTACAACTGGCCGATATGCTGACTAAATCACTCACAGGTCTATCTTGAGCAAGTTGGGTGTGGCTAACCACCCTCCAACTTGGGGGGGGGGGGGGGGGTGTATTATATTGTAGTTGGCTGTTNAATTGGAAATTTGTGAACTTTTTTTTTTTTGGTTAGGCAATCAAATATGTGGCTTATGTAGTTAATGATATTTGGTAACATTTGGCAAATTGTTATGTGAAAGAGTTAGGCGCAGGTTGGTTTTGAGTTTCCCTTCTCAGTCTTTCTGATTGGCTATCTTTTAAATTCTATGAAAGTGGATGCCCAATATATATTCCTTTGTGCTGACTCAATTAAAATTCATATTGCAAATGAATAACTAACTGAACATGAATGCACACAGCACCATGGAACTTATAATTTTTAATATTTATTCAATAACTCAAACACATTATTTAATAATAGTTACGTAATTTTTGAAAATTATATACTGATATAGGAACACGCGCAAGGCGCGTACCATAAGACTAGTATATATATATATATATATATATATATATATATATATCATAAACTTTTTACAATTTAGTGATATTTGACATCATTGGTTGCTCTTTTTGGGAGTTTTACCATAAATTGGACATAATATAACCAAGTTACAATAGACAGTGGGAAAAGAAAAAGAAAAAAAGAATACCTAATTTTATCAAAAGATTATACTGTGTATAAACTATATATATAGCATGCGAGTAAAGACTCATGGGAGTAACTAGAGGTGTTCATAAAAATTCAAAAAACCAAACCAAACCAACCAAAAAACTGATACTTTTTGGTTTGGTTTGATTTTGGTTTTGAATTTAATTTGGTTTGGTTTTGATTTTAATCAGAAAACCGAAGAAACCCGAACCAAACCGACTATAGGAGTAGCTATTTCAAATTTATTATTACACCTATATATATATATATATAAAGTTTCAAAAATTTAATGGTAAATGTTAATAGTTTGCACTTTTAGTATAGTTCTTTACCTTTACATTCTAGTTTGATTGGTAGTTTGCTTTTGTTAAGTGTAAGAAATCTCGTGTAAAAAATAATATATTTTTAATCGAGTCCTTAAATTATTCATCACTATTTGATTCAATTATCATTAATATATCTTGGTAAATAATAGATTTCTCAAAGGGCAATTGATTTGATAGTGTTGAAAATGTGTTCGCCGGAATATGTGTTTGGTAGTGTATGTCTTATATTTAAGAAAAAACCGACAAATAACCGAAAAAATCGAAAAACCGACAAAACCCGACATAAACTGAATCGAGAAAAAACTGACTTAATTGGTTTGGTTTGGTTCTAATATTTGAAAAACCGACTTACTTGGGTTTGGTTTCTTTTAAGGAAAAAATCGATCTAAACCGAACCATGAACACCCCTAATTCAGCCGTGTCAAAAAAAAAAAAACAATTACGGGGAAGACAGTTTGGGTAACGCCTCGAACCAATTTTAACCATATTCTTTTTTTTTCTTGCATAATTTGGCCTATTTTGTATATAATTTTTAAAAAAAATTCATCTGTATATTAATAAGGTATTAAAAAGATCTATGTTAGAAACTGGTTTGAGAATATTCATGTTTATCATCACAAATTTAAGTATTGTTGGGTGAATTAAAGAGAAAAGCTAAAAACTTCATTGTTGGTGGATTTTAAAAGATAGAAAACTCCTAAATGAGTTTTGTGAATTGTGATTCACTTAAATTTTTGACAGAATGATGATTGAGGTTCGTTGAAGATGTCAGTTGGAAGTTATGGCTAAAATTTAAAGGTAGTTAGTGATGTTTTTTGTGAGTTGAAGTCCTAATTTTTACAACTAGTCTTACGCTACGCGCGTTGCGCGTGTACTCTATAATGAGTATATATTTTCTTAAATATTAAGTAATGTATGTGTGACCTGGAATAAAGATTAAGGAATATGAAGAAGGTTAATGATATTTAACTAACTAAATTAAGAATTGTAATTACTTTTTATTCTATGTTTAGTCATTATATATTTTCTTAAAATATTAAGTAATGTATGTGTGACGTAGAATAAAGATTAAAGAAAAAATTTAAATCTCTGAATATGAAGAAGATTAATGATATTTAACTAACTAAACTAAGAATTGTAATTACTTTTTATTCTATGTTTAGTCATTTGTCTTAAATAAAATGTCTATATTTTCAAAGTGTAAAAAAGGCGAACAACATTTCGCTAAGGACCTTCGTGCTTTTAATATAGTATAGATATAAATTATATAATAGGTGTATAATGTTGTATACAAGACATATAAACACTGTTGCAAAAATGGCTTATGCAACTATAAACTTAAAAACATGGCTACATAGGTGTACTGTAGTGTGTTGGGCTATACTTTTGTACAAATCTCTCTATTTTTATTTGGTATTGTTTGATTAGATACCAGAGTGTGAAATGCTAATTAACTCGTATATATATTGCAATAGTAGTTGCTTAAATAATATTAAATTAACAGTTGAAAAGTTTTTTTAAAAAAAAAAAAAAAAAAGGCAGCGCGATGCACAAATCATCACATATTCATACGAGGTTTTGGAGAAAGATTGCACCTTAAGGGGATATGATGTAGGTAGCCTACCCTAATGCGAGCATCATTGATTTATTCCACGGCTCGAACCCGTGACCTATAAATTAAATAAAGAGAACTTAACTATTGCTGCAAGACTCCCCCTTCTAACATATGAAAAGTTATTTTAAATAAACTTTAAAAATATATACCTAAAATTTTGGAAGTTATCATATGTATCAAGTGATACAAGAGTGTGAAAAACTATGCATAAACACTTTAAGTACCTTTTCTCATCTAAAAGGTATCATATAGACAAAAATCTGGTGTTTCTGTGATTGTTCTCAACCGTTCTATCATTTGGAGAGGTTATTTTTGCTTTACTAAATTTTTGTATTAACTCTTCTATGTCTTTAGTTATCGGCTCTTTATTGACTTCTTTTTCTTAAATAATTTTATCCAATTTTTGACTTATTTCTAAAAGTAATAAGTCGGATACTTCACTGTACCTCATCGTTCACATGACCTTAATAAATGATTCTTCTTTATTTATCCTCTTCATGAATTATTGATCTTATCTTCTGACACACACCGTTTCTTCAGCCCATTCTTTTTTTCAAATCTCCATCTTTATGTCTTTTCTTTTCTACTATTCTTCAGCTTTATGTCTTCTTTCTTTCAAGTCTCCATATTAGAATTTACTAGAGAGGACAAATGAGCGAATTCAGAAACATTTACATAGAAAAATTCAAGATTCATAAGAGAAGATGAAGAGCTGAAGTGGCAGCAATAGCGACAAATGCTATTGGAAAAGTACTAGTAATTGCTTTACATAGAATAATATTATTATGTCTCAATCCCGAATAAGTTAAGATCAATTATATAGATTATTGTTGTAATTATGCTATTTTATTTAAGCCTGTTTTAATTCAATTATATATATATATAAATAACTACACAAAAAAAATTAGTTTTATATAATCATTTGTCTTAGCATTTATTCGCCTCTACTCGAACGGCTTTGATACTATAGTGAAACGTCGTTTTCTTAAGCTCAGAATTGCTGTTTTTACAATAAATATTAGAAAATTGCATCCTTGTTACAAAACTTAGCTCAAAGTAATAATATAAAACAAAAGATAGACAACAATGTAGAGAGAAAGAGAGAAGAGAATCTATTTCTTCCATGTATTCAAGTGTGTTACAAAATGAGTTCTCATCCTCTATTTATAGTACAACATAGAGGTATACCAAAAGAATTCCATAAGTATGCCATTAAACATTTGAGATCATGGAGGAAGATCATGGGTAGGTTATGAAGGTGAGGGAGTTACAACAATAATGGTGAGAAGTAGTGGGGGTTATCTACATAATGGAGAAGAGTAGTGGAAGTTATATTTGATTAGTGGACATCCATATAAATATGTATTTCATAACAATCCTAAAGTTGAAGTATGAATATTTTGTTATTTTTCTGGCACGATAGATGAATAAAGTACAAATGCATGACTGAACAATTGTCATTCATTTTATCCGTCTATAGTCTTGAAGGTAAGCCTAGCTACAAATTATACTAGCCAACTCGATTAATGTTTCTTCGTAATAAAAAATTGTCTAATGTTCCAGTATTTTTCACTGCTAGTCCTAAGGGCGCGTCTGGCGAACGGACTACTACGCTCAAGAAACATAAAACGTTGGGACTTCAAAAGAGAAATTACATGGAAATTTAAAAAGAGAACTTACACAAATGTTCCAAATAATTCTCAACTTACCAACCTCTAGCCATTAGTCATAGACTTACCAAAACTAGCCAAGCACATATAAAAATTGAAAAACCAAATAAATAAGGTTCTTTCTCTAAAAGAATCACATGCAAAAATATCCTTCCATATTTTTAAGCATAATTAGCAACATTAGATGCAAGAAGGAAAGGAAATTTCATGGATGCAAATAAGGTGATGAAATACAAAAAAAAAATCTATAAAATATTCCAAAAATCTAAGCAAAAAAAGAACTTTTTCAATGGGTATAGTTGAAATTCATTGAAACATATAGATAAGCCAATATACAAAATTTGAGGAAGATTGGAGGTGATTTGGACTGGTTTTGTATCAAAATTCCTAATTAAAACGAGTTCAAAAAATTCTTCTGCAACACATGTATTAAACATGTATCACGCATGTATCTCACACACATGTATACATGGATATGCATGTGATACACAATTGATACAAATATGATACATATGTGATACACAAATGATACACAGTGTTATACACATATTTTTTTTTTCATGTTCAAGTTTTACTTCGAAATTTCAATTCAAACCACCTCAAAACTTCACCAAATCATCCCAAAACTGAGATTCAAGCTCCTTAAGATGTACCCAATCTAGTATAATAACACCTACTCAAAAGAAAGCAAAAATTTGACCTTTTTTGTTACAAATAACTAATTGGCTAATATTAGTAATAGTTGGCTAATATTAGTAATTTTTTATGAATTGGCCAATTTTGTAATGAGCTACTTATAAATGGATATAGGTGGTAGTTTCCCATTTAAAAATAGCCAGATTTACAAGTGGTCATTCAAAAATAGTCACATTTTCAAAAGTAATCGAAATTTAGCCACTTTTCATGTAAAGATAAATCTGAATGAAAACACTGTTCAAAATCCGGAAAATACTCCAGTATTATATACTGGAATTCCAGTATATTATACTGGAGTTCCAGTATAATATACCGGTCCAGCATAATATGCTGGAAGTTTATACAGGTGCTCCAATCTCCAGTATATTATACTGGAACTTTTCGTGTGTTCGAGTTCCAGCATAATATGCTGGAAGTTCATACACATGTGCACCAATCTCCAATATATTATGCTGGAACTTTTCGTTTTGCATCAAAATAGTGACTATTTTTCAATGACTTTGCAAACGCTGGCTATTTTTGAATGACCAGTCCGAAAACTGGCTAGCTCGTGCTAATTTTACAAATTACATTGGGCCTTTTGAGCCTATTGAGAAGGGAATTTTTACCTCCTATAGCAAAGGTTAACACCTTATTTATTTTAACTAAATACCATTTAAAAAAATTATATTCTATAGATACCTTTTAAGGTTTATAGCAAAATATTTAATTTTGGTTACCTCCTAGCCCTAAGACACTGAATACGCTAATCAGTTACACTATTTTCTTTCTCTCTTTACTTTGATACATCCCATTCTCTTCCCCCATCCCACTAAAATTTCCGATCTCCTCCTCCTTCCACCGATTTTCTTTCTATCCCTTCCCACTTTCCCCTCCCTTTATACGCTAATCAACTTTTTTTCATTCTTTTTGCTTTGTCTTCTTCTGGAATTGAACTGCAGTAGAGGAGTTGGCGGCGACTTATGGCATTGCAGCAATAAAATTCCCTGGACTAAATGCAGTAACCAACTTTGGAATAAACTGATACGACGTAAAAAGCATACTAGAGAGCAGTACAAAACCTATTGGAGGTGCAGCAAAACGTCTCAAAGATGCAGAACAAGCTGATAAAATTGCTCTAGATTATCAAAGAATTAGTCAAGAAACCATTGGATCTCATCTCACGAATGGAACAATAATATATTTCAATGTAATTTCAATGTATTACGCTGTATTTTCATGATTTTCATTGTATTCATTGTCTTTTTTTTTCATTGTAATTCAATGTATCTCGCTGTATTCCATGTATTTTATTGTATTCTCTTGTCTTTTTTTTTTCCATTTGTATTTCAATGTATCCCGCTGTATTCTATGTATTTATCGTATTCACTATCTCGCTATATGCCATGAATGTATTCTATAGTTTTTTTTTAAATTATATAATTTATGTATTCAGATGTATTATATAAATTTCTCTTGAAGTATTTGCTTAGNTATATAGCATGCGAGTAAAGACTCATGGGAGTAACTAGAGGTGTTCATAAAAATTCAAAAAACCAAACCAAACCAACCAAAAAACTGATACTTTTTGGTTTGGTTTGATTTTGGTTTAGAATTTTAAAAACCGATTAAATTTGGTTTGATTGTGGTTTTAATCAAAAAATAACCGAAAAAAATCGAACCAAACCGACTATAGGAGTAGCTATTTTAAATTTATTATTACACCTATATATATGTATATTTTTATACAAAGTTTTAAAAATTTATGGTGAATGTTAATCGTTTGCACTTTTAGTACAGTTTTTACATTTATATTCTAGTTTGATTGGTAGTTTTCTTTTGTTAAGTGTAAGAATCCATTTCATGTTAAAAAAATATATATTTTTAATTGAGTCCTTAAATTATTCATCACTATTTGATTCAATTATCATCAATATATTTTAGTATAATAGATTTCTCAAAGGGCAATTGATTTGATAGTGTTACGTTGAAAATGTGGTCGCCGGAATATATGTGTTTTATAGTGTATGTCTTATATTTAAGAAAAAACCGACAAATAACCGGAAAAACCGAAAAATTGATAAAATCCGACATAAACCGAATCGGGAAAAATCGACTTAATTGGTTTGGTTTGGTTCTAATATTTAAAAAACCGACTGACTTGGTTTGGTTTCTTTTTAGAGAAAAACCGATCCAAACCGAACCATGAACACCCCTAATAACAGCATTTCACTATAACAACCAAAAAATATTGGAACAAACGAGGTTGTTATAGCTAGGTTTGACTGTACCATTTTGCTTATAGGCACTTAAAAGCAATCGCTGTTAAAAACTAACCTCAACATCGCCACAAACACCAGCTTCCTCTATTGNATATTTTTAATTGAGTCCTTAAATTATTCATCACTATTTGATTCAATTATCATCAATATATTTTAGTAAATAATAGATTTCTCAAAGGGCAATTGATTTGATAGTGTTACGTTGAAAATGTGGTTGCCGGAATATGTGTTTGGTAGTGTATGTCTTTTTTTTTAAGAAAAATCCGACAAAACCCGACATAAACCGAATCGAGAAAAAATCGACTTAAATGGTTTGATTTGGTTCTAATATTTGAAAAATCGACTTACTTGATTTGGTTTCTTTTTAGGTAGAAACCGATCCAAACCGAACCATGAACACTCCTAGGAGTAACCAGTTGGCATAGCCATGTACAATAGGGTGGTCAGTTGAATACCTTTCATCAAAAAATTATATTGTATATATAAAAAAAATTATACTAACGCATATATAAACCAAAACTTACTTTTTATACATGCATGTATATTAAATCTTGAACACCCTTAGCAAACAAACCAAATTTAACGTAATTGTAACAAAAATCATAAAATAGCACCAACTAATGCATGGCCGCATGATTTAACGTACCATAGATCAGGTACATACGATTTCTAAATAGGCATATATACGGCATTACTACTTAAATTAATTGACTCCGTTATTACTTTTCGCTGGTATAAGAGATAATATACCACGTTATTGTATTTATGTTACGACAGTAACAAATATGTGTAAGTCTCAAATAAATTTGGAATATATAAATCCTTAATTGTCCATTTAAAATTTATTGTATGTATGTTAATTTGAAAAAAATACCCATTTTTTAATTATTTTTTGAAATTAAAGGGATACCAAATGACAAAAGACTCGTTCTCATAATAGATGGTAAAAATTCATTGAGCAAAGAAGAAGCAGTAAATTTTCCAAAACAACCGCTCTGCCATTAAAATATATTTTCTTAGATAAATATTATCCAAAAAAAAATATAAAATTTGTCCTATCCATTTAATTAATAAAAAAAGATCCTAAATCAACTCTCAATCTCTCAATCAAAACAAACTTTCACCCATCTTTTTCACTATAAATACTCCTCAAACTTTCCATTCTTCTTCATTCCCAAGTTTCTTTCTCCACATAAAAAAAATACAAAAAAAAATTAAGTATATAAATTAAATACTATCTGTCAAAGCCCGATAGAGAAAATGGAGTTATTTAACAAAAGCTCTTCTCGTTGGGCTTTGCCAGTTATCTTAGTTTGCTTCTTTATAGTTTTATTATCCAATAATGGCGTTTTAGCTTCCCACAAAGTTTTTATCCACCTACAAGATTCAAGTGCTGTAAATGTTAAAACTGTTGGCAGAACTGGTTATCATTTTCAACCACCAAAGCATTGGATCAATGGTACGTAAATTGTTGATATATATATATATATATATATAATTTAATTATTGATATATGTAAATTGTTTCAATTATCTTTGCTAATCATTTTTTTGTAATTATTTCCTTTTCATGGTCTCTCTCAATGCCATCAAACAAACATACAATAGACCCCAATGGTGAGTTAAATCTTTCTTTTCTACTTGTTTAATTTTTATTATATAAAACCATGAATTATTCCTTATGCTAATGATTTTCATGTTATTTCCAACAGCCCCAATGTATTTCAATGGATACTATCATCTATTCTATCAATACAATCCAAACGGATCAGTTTGGGGCAACATTGTTTGGGCTCATTCAGTCTCAAAAGATTTAATCAATTGGATTAATTTAGAGCCTGCAATTTATCCATCTAAACCATTTGACAAATATGGTACATGGTCTGGTTCAGCAACAATTCTCCCTGGTAACAAGCCCATTATTTTGTACACTGGAATAGTTGATGCCAATAAAACCCAAGTCCAAAATTACGCCGTCCCGGCTAACTTATCCGATCCATATCTTCGCGAATGGATCAAGCCCGATAACAACCCGTTAATCGTCCCTGATATCAGTATCAACAAGACCCAATTTCGTGACCCGACAACAGCTTGGATGGGCAAAGATGGTCATTGGAGAATTATAATAGGAAGTTTGAGAAAAAAGAGAGGATTGGCAATAATGTATAGAAGTAAAGATTTTATGAGATGGATTAAAGCTAAACATCCACTTCATTCAACTGCTAATACAGGAAATTGGGAATGTCCTGATTTTTTCCCTGTATCATTACAAGGTACAAATGGTTTAGATAAATATGACGAAAATTCTAAGTACGCACTTAAAAATAGTATGGATCTTACTAGGTTTGAGTACTATACTGTTGGTACGTACGATATTAAAAAAGACAGGTATATTCCAGATAACACTTCGGTCGATAGTTGGAAGGGATTGAGACTTGATTATGGAAATTTCTACGCATCTAAATCGTTTTATGATCCTAGCAAAAATAGAAGAGTTACTTGGGGTTGGGCTAACGAATCAGATATTATGCCCGATGATGATATTGAAAAAGGATGGGCTGGAATTCAATTAATTCCACGTAAATTATGGCTTGACCCTAGTGGTAAACAATTGGTTCAATGGCCTGTTGAAGAATTAGAAACTCTAAGAAAACAAAAGGTCCAATTGAGCAACAAGAAGTTGAACAAAGGGGAGATGGTTGAAGTTCAAGGAATCACACCTGCACAGGTTGAATTTTTTTCTACTTTTCTTAATTCAAATATTTTTTTTCTTTCTTCCAGATTTATGCATCAGTAGAACTTTTATTATTTTTTATTTGTCTAATAATGGTTCGGGATGAGTTTATATAGAATCACTTGGTATCTCTTAGATTTACGACCCCTTTTGTCCAAAAAAAATAATTCCCTTTTTTCGACTTTTTTTTTCGAAAATGTGTTGTCCATGAAATTTTATAAGTTTTTTAAAAAAATTCAAAAATGAGTTTTTCAAAAACCAAAAAGTAGTTTGGACCACTATTTCAAAATTTGTAAAAAAAAATTTCTCCACTTACAAAATTGCAACATTTTTTCAAGTAAAATGCATATCCAGATATAATTTCAAATTCCAAATACTATTTTTTAACTTAACTCCGAACACTAACTTTTTTTAAAAAATAATAATTTTTTTGTCCAAACGCCTACTTAATATAGCCGATCTAACTTGTTTGAAAATGACAGGCTGATGTTGAAGTGACATTCTCTTTTGCAAGCTTGGACAAGGCAGAGCCATTTGATCCAAGTTGGGCAGACCTTTATGCACAAGATGTTTGTGCAATTAAGGGTTCAACTGTTGAAGGTGGGCTTGGGCCATTTGGTCTTGCAACATTAGCTTCTCAAAACTTAGAAGAATACACACCTGTTTTCTTTAGAGTTTTCAAAGCACAACAAAATTACAAAGTTCTCATGTGCTCTGATGCCACAAGGTATGTATATTTTCTCTTTCTTATAAGCACAATTTTAGATCAATGTGTATTGACTAGCGACTAAATATTTTATTCAATTTTGTTTATTTTGGACAGGTCAACTCTTAAGTATAATGAAACAATGTACAAACCTTCATTTGCTGGATATGTGGATGTAGATTTAGTCGACAAAAAGTTGTCCCTCAGGAGTTTGGTAATCTTTCTTTCATTAATTTATGTAAATATGTCCAATTCTCTCTGTTTAATTTAGTCCGTTTGTTAACTTTTTTTAATCATTTTTTGGATACAGATTGATAATTCAGTGGTGGAGAGTTTTGGTGCTGGTGGAAAAACATGCATAACATCAAGAGTTTATCCAACATTGGCGATTAACGACAAGGCACATTTATTTGCCTTTAATAATGGTACGGAGCCAATCACAATTGAGACTCTAGATGCATGGAGTATGGGTAACGCTAAGATAGAATAAAAAGTTGGGAGAAAGAAACTATCACAAAAGGGGGGAAATATGAGAATTTGATGGACATAGGAGTTTGTAGCTAGATATGATGTTACGACTCTATTATGCTCGTCATCGAGATACCCCTCGGGGTAGACAAAAGCAAACTTGTAAATATCCTCTATTATCAATTTTATGAGAATAATATGTTTTTGCTTTCAAAATAGTGACTCTTATCTTTCTTATTTTGTTTGATTGGGCGTCTACCTAGTTGATATACAGTTTGACAAGAAAATTGAAAAAAAAAAATTATAGCGGCATTTGATTGAGAAAGATAGATTTTTTTTTGGTAACTAACTATTTTCATTAATTACCAATTGGGAAACTTTACAAAGTACAGCAAGCTACAACTCTGCTTGTTGAATCTAAAACTATAAACAAAGATCCTATAGTTATGTAACTACTCTTATCATACTTTTTGGCTATTACACCCAAGTCTAGACTTGCTCCTATTTATCACAGTTTGCTAGAAAGGCAGATGGTTAAGTATGCAACCAATCTTTACAGAAGCTCTCACATTACACACACAAGCAATTTCTCTAGCTAAACTATCCACCTTTTTTTTCACTTTTTCAAATATCCTAGAGTTCCTTTCAATCCATATTGCATATATAGTTTCTGTGTACACCTGCTTCACTAGGTGAGCTTTAGTAGATTTTCCTTTGACATTGTTGTGAAGCCACTATTGCTGTTGATTGGCATTAGCTCTCAGAGGTATTGGTCCTTGTAGCATAACATCAATCTTCCCCATGAATGTTGAGAGAAAGTGCATTCATGGAAGAGATGCTCACTTATTTCTGTTGTGGTATGACATAGAACATAAGTCTGATAAATATTAAGTCCTCATTTTGCAAGTTTATATGTTGTATTAAGGTTCCCATGTAGTGATACCCATAGGGTAAATACAGCCTTGGATCTAGCTGCATTATTGTCATGAAGTGCTTCCATTAGAATAAGTTCCCAAGAGTTGCTTGTAACAGTGTCTGATCATGGAATGTTGTTTTTGCGGGGTGCCATGTATATGACTAAAGTCTCCTCTTGCTTCCAGCAATTTCCTCACCATCTAACTAGCTTGTTGTGGGATTGGAATAGTGCTTACTTGTCTCTGCTTTATATAATAACTATGAATCCATCTAATCCACAATTTATCTTGTTTCTGAGAAAGTTCCCAAAAGGTCTTTATTAGTGCACATTTGTTCCACAATCTCGAATTTGTTATATTCAACCCACATGCTGCTTTTGGTAGGCACATTTTGTCCCATGATACCAAAGCCCTCTTGGTGATACTATTTGTTCCGGACCACACGTAACTTCTACAATATGCCTCAATTACTTTAATGACCTTAGCAGGTAATAGAAATAATTGAGACCAATATGCTTGTATGCCAAAAAGAACTTATTTCACCAACTGGATCCGCGAAGAGATCCTTGCAACAATTTTATCTATCAGTGGTTGCCATTGAATTAGGGTGAGTTTCTGGGATGACAGTGGAACACCTAAATATTTAAAAGGAAGTTCTCCTTGTATATATCCCGGCTCTTGCAATATTTGTGATCTTATTGAGTTGTTGACTCCTCCAAAATAGATATTACTTTTGGCTAGATTTGCTTGCAAGCCATAAGCTTTAGAGAATATTAAGAATCTTTCATGTAGCTTCTGAATAGATCTTTTGTCACATCTGGCAAATAACAGTAAGTCATCTGCAAAACGTAGATGTGTGATCTTCAGTCTTGCACATTTTTGATGATATGCATAAAGCTTATCTTCTCCCAACTCATTCAGATTTCTACTTAGATATTCCATTACCACAGCAAACAAAAAAGGAGAGATGGGATTCCCTTGTCTCAGACCTCTGGCAGTATTGAAAGGTTCTTTTGGTTCTCCATTTATGACTATTGAGTAATGTACTGTCTGTACACACTCCATGATCCATTTTTGAATTTTCTTGGGAACTGTAAACCCTCCAGTACTTGTTCAATGTAGATCCATTCGACTGAGTCATATGCCTTCTGAAGATCGACTTTGATCATGCACCTTGGTGATATATTCTTCCTTGTGTAAGCTTTAATAAGCTCGTGTGCAAGGATGATATTATCTGCAATTCTCCTACCTGGGATAAAACCTGCTTGTGCCTCACTAATAACAGTTGCAATAACTTTCTGTAGTCTTGCAGTTAAGACTTTAGATATAATCTTGTAAAGAACAGTGCAACATGCTATAGGCCTAAAATCTTTTATAGTAGCAGGATTAGGAGTCTTGGGGATCAAGGTAACTGAAGTACAGTTGATAGGACTGAAAAGTTTACCATATTTGAAGAAGTGTAGGATAACTTCAGTTATATCTTGTTTAATCACTGGCCATGCTTGCTTATAAAAATAAGCATTACATCTATCCACTCCCGGTGTCTAATCATCAGCAATAGAACAAAGTCCTTCATAGATTTCCCGTGGGGTGACCTATGCACATAATTCAATTTGTTGCTGATGATTTAAGACAGGCCCCTTCTTCAAAATTTCCCTACTAACAGCTGGTAGAGAGTATGATGTTGTGCCCATCAGAGATTTATAGATGCTGATTATTTCCTCTCTAATAGCATTCTTGTTAGTGAGTTTGCCTCCTGCCAAAGCATTTATTTCCACAATCTGTTTCTGCCATTTCTTCTCCTTCACTATAGCTGAGAAGTACTTTGTATTCGAGTATCCTTGCTTAATCCAAGTAATTCTTGACATCTGTCTTAGTACCCCATCTTCTATTAAAGACCATTTTTCCAGTTTTAGCAGACATTCCTTTTCTGAAGCTGCTAAAGTGTTAGTGTACTGTTGATGCATTTGCTGCTGTATTACTTTCAGAGCTGCCCTTGCTTGATCTATCTTCATGGTTATTCCTTTAACTTCTACATCATTCAGGTGTCTCAATTGCGGCCTGAGTGATTTCAGCTTGTCCCATATTCTCTTCATTCTCCCCTGATTAGTCTGCATCCTCCACTCTTTTTCTATAATAGGCATGAAATTTGGATGATCAGCCCACACATTAAAGAATCTAAATGGAGCTTTGATATTATGGTCTCTGGATTGGAAGTTTAGAATCATTGGAGCATGATCAGAGATAAATGTTTCTCCATACTCATTCTGAACATGACTATATTGGAGCATCCATTCATCATTTCCCAAGGTTCTATCCAGTCGGCTGCAAATTCTATCATCTCCTGCTAGTTTGTTAGTCCAAATATAATAGTCACCCTTCCATGGAATTTCATTCAGGAAGAGGCTATGTATACAATCTGAGAAATCCTTCAGCTCTGCAATAGTAACTGGTGCACCATAGAGTCTATCTTGTGGATGAAGTAAGGCGAGAGATAGATGTTTGTTCCATCTTCAAGCAGTGTCTTACTTGTTTTAAAGTACCATATGCCATCAATTTTCTACTCAATAAATACACAAAAATGATTAAAAGATGTTCTAAGGTAAAATATAATTCGTGAAAAATATTTTCTTACATTCTGAATGCACCCAAAAGAGTAACAAGAACACAAATATTCAAGAATGTATGAGCAACTAACAATAATAGACTGCTCTCTTTGAAAATCATGAAATACAGTATCTTCTAGTATGTTGGCTTCTAGAATTTAAAGAAAAGATTTAGTCACTCGTCTTATTCTTTAACCCAGTATCATTTGTTGAACAATAAAGAGTCATTGAAACCTTCAACTTTTTTTGACTTTGGGCTATGAACTACTTAGACCACCTTTTCTTGTATTCAATGAAAATTAATAGACCTCAAATCTGGCCCCCTCCCTTTTCTGTAGATTTTGGTTTCAAATAACCAGTTACAGGGACAATACAAGTTACATATTAGAAAGGTGAAAAGTACGCAAACAAGAAAATCGTTTTCTCATAGTGAGTTGAGGAGCTTTCATTTTTCTTTAAGCTAAACCAAATTTGAAACCAGGATGACAAATTTAGCAAATAATATTAGTACATAGAATAATTCTTTCATAAACATTCACTTGCATTACTTGCACAAACATTAAAAAGATAAATTCACTTCACAGCATGCTCAACCTGACCTTGCAATCAAGGATATCTAAATAATGTTCAAATGACTGCATTAAGGTAACAGTTGAAAAATCAAATGCAAGCTCCTGTCTTGTTGCTGATGGAACTGAACCGCCACTTCCACTAACCTTCGACAACCCTTCAAACAAAAGCCTCCAACTCTCAGTTGCAAGTTCTGATCTTGTTACTAACAAGAGTCCACAGTCGAGGGATTATCAGAAACAACCTCTCCTTCACACAGGGGTAAAGTCTGCGTACATCCCACCATCCCCAAACCTCACTTGTGGGATAACACTGGGTACGTTGTAATAGAAATATAAGACCACAAAATCATTTCGATACCAAAGGATATGTTGGCTAAAAACATGACCACAAGGCTTCACTTTGTAAGCAAATAAATGAATAAACTAATACATCAAGAAGGGCAAGATTGGCAAGTCAGAATACATTAGCATAACTATTAGAGCTCACAGAGTCCTTTGCAACTCTTGCAAATAGAGTAGCTTTCATCATTCTTGCCAATGACAAGCAAGAAATATATATACGATTTATATAGAAGTCAAACAACTAAAAATTAAGATTAACAATGATGTTCAATTCTTGAAGGAACATTTCAAGATTGGTAAGATTATGTAGAAAATTTGAAAGTAACAACATTCTCGTATAAATTGAAATACATCATGCTCTACCAAATTATGCCATATAAATTAAAATGGAGAAGATATTTCATAAAGGCAAATCAGATTATCAATATGCCTCGATGTTAAGCTCATAGAGGAATTCACCCCTCGCACATCTAATTTGTTTTCATCATCCTTGCCATAACAAAAGAGTAGATTTACCAATAAAGCTTGAATAAAATGTACATCTTCCAATCTACTAGAGCAATCCGAAGTACCTATAAGTCACACCACGGCAAGCAAACTGAAACAAAGGAGTAATCCATAAAGGCACGTTGGAACATAAATATGCCTCAATGTTAAGCTCATAGAGGAATACACCCCTCGCACATCTAATTTGTTTTCATCATCCTTGCCATAACAAAAGAGTAGATTTACCAATAAAGCTTGCAACAAAATGTACATCTCCCCATCTACTAGAGCAATACGAAGCACCTATAAGTCAGACTACAGCAAGCAAATTGAAACGGTGGAGTATTCCATAAAAGCAAGTCAGAATATAAATATGCCTCGATGTTAAGCTCATAGAGGAATTCACCTCTCGCACATCTAATTTGTTTTCATCATCCATGCCACAAAAAAAGAGTAGATTTACCAAAAAGCTTGCAATAAATTGTACATCTCCCCATCTACTAGAGCAATCCGAAGTACCTATAAGTCAGACTACGGCAAGCAAATTGAAACAGCGGAGTACAATCCATGAAGGCAAGTCAGACTATAAATATGCCTCGATGTTAAGCTCATAGAGGAATTCACCCCTCGCACATCTAATTTTTTTTCATCATTCTTGCCATAACAAAAAAGTAGATTTACAAATAAAGCCTGCATCTACTAGAGCAATCCGAAGTACCTATAAGTCAGACTACAGCAAGCAAATTGAAACAGCGGAGTACAATCCATAAAGGCAAGTCAGACTATAAATATGCCTCGATGTTAAGCTCATAGAGGAATACACCCCTCGCACATCTAATTTTTTTCATCAGTCTTGCCATAAAAAAAGAGTAGATTTACAAATAAAGCCTGCATCTACTAGAGCAATCCGAAGTACCAATAAGCCAGACTACGGCAAGCAAATTGAAACAGTGGAGTAATCCATAAAGGCAAGTCAACTATAAATATGCCTCGATGTTAAGCTCATAGAGGAATACACCCCTCGCACATCTAATTTTTTTTCTTCATTCTTGCCGTAACAAATGAGTAGATTTGCCAATTCCCTCCCCACGTCTTCTGGAGCAAACCGAAGAATCTTTGGTTCTATAATCCCACAATATGGCAAAGATACACCTATAAGGCAGACTATGTCATGTAAATTGAAACAATGCAGTAATCCATAAAGGCAAGTCAGAATATCAATAAGCCTCGATGTTAAGCTCACAGAGGAATTCACCCTCGCACATCTAATTTTTTTCATCATTCTTACCATAACTAAAGAGCAAAGACATCAAAAAAGGCATGCAATAAAATGCTATGTTGTTCGAATCCTTCAAAAATTCCACCGTACATGTATCGCATCCTCCAATACAACAACAACAAAAACCAGGCAAAAAGAACCAAAATATAAGGAAAACCGAAAACTGAAGCAAGTCAGAATATCAATAAGCCTCGATGTTAAGCTCAAAAAGGAATTCACCTCTCGCACATCTAATTTTTTTCATCATTCTTGCCATAACAAGGAATATACTTACTAATAAAACTTGCTTCAGTTTTCGGTTTTCATAACAAGGAATATACTTACTAATAAAACTTGCAATAAAATGTACACCACTCCATCTACTAGAGCAATCCAAAGTATCTTTCATTCTATAATCTATCAATATGGCAAAGATACACCATATAAATCACACTACGACATATAAATTACAAGGGAGAAAATAGCTCACAAAAGGCAAGTCAGAATATCAATAAGCCTCGATGTTAAGCTCATAAAGGAATTCACCTCTAGCACATCTAATTTTTTCATCTTTCTTGCCATAACAAAGAATAAATATACTAATAAAAATTACATTATAATGTACACCCCACCTCAGCTAGAGCCATTCAAAGTATCTTTGGTTCTATAATCCCTTATGGGAAAGATAGAACCAAAAAGGGAAATGACCCAAAAATAATTAGGAGAGGCAAAAGGAGAGTCCCTAAAGGAAAACCCTAAAGAGAACCTCCAGCATATACCACACTCTTAATATGTACAAGTACATTAAAGAAGTGTGTATATACAGTTAATGTAGCGCAGCTATGACTCAAAACGCTTCCATGGTGCATAGTGGAAGGCGATCTTAAGGGCTGCGCAAAATATCAAAATTATTCTAGAATAAATAGTATAATCCTAAAGTGCCATTTCTCAAAAAATATATTTAAAAAGGTAGAATTTTTCCATCAAAGAAATTTGTATCAACAAATTCTATTATAAGAACACGAAATTCAACTTTTTGTAGTTTCAAAAACAATTGTACAGTAATATATCAAAGCTAATAATTAATCTACAAACCATTGTTTTCTTTTTAACAAGTGATGTGATTATACTTCCCGTGAACCGAGGGTCTATTGAAAACAATGTCTCTACTTTCACAAGGCAGGTACACACTGCCCCACCCAGACCCGACCCCACTTGTAGTTACACTGGATTTTTTGTTGTTGTTGTTGTTGTTATAAGGTGCAAAATAATACTGTACCATTCATGAAAATCAACTGCAAGAAAAATTACAGCTGACAAAGTGAAGAATGGAAATAAATATAGGGAACTAAGAACACCCTCTATTGCACTTAACAAGCAGGAGAGAAAATAATAGATAGCTCCTCCTCGGCATTTAAGCATCTAATTACATAATATTAAAGGGTAGTAAAACTAAAAACAACACTAAACATAATTTATATCAAAGTATCATAGTTATGAAACAAAGTTTAAAATTTACCAGTCATGATAATCAACTGCAACAGAAGAAAACACAGCTGACTAAGTTGAGAATGGCAATAACTATAAGGGTACATATAACATCCGCTGTAGCATATAAATTGCTACGGGTTTAATAGAAATATTAGGCACCCAATATTCACAAGAATTTAAGGGGGGAAAAAACAAAGAACAGAGAGCAAATTGGACAACATAAAAATTAAAGCAATAGAGAAGAAGCTCACTTTGGTTTAGTAACAAAGAAGAAGCTCATTTTCTAGCGGTATTCGGCTACCTTGGGGAGCTTAAACCCCTAGAATTGTTGAGCGGAAAATAGATTATTTATAGAATCGCCAGTTTTAGGGTTTTTGAAGATCATTAATGGGCCAAAACAACATACTGAATTCCTAGGCCTATATACCGGTGAATGAAGTTGGTTGGGCCGAAAAGAGATTTACAGTAGGCCCATAATGAAGTTTCATATCTTGAGTAAAAACCAGAGGTTTTTATAGGGATTTTTACCTAGCTATATTATAATAGAAACCTATTTACTACTTTTATTTAGGTTCCTTATTAATTACTTTATATACCTATATTTACTAGTTTATACAAAACCTTAAAAAAAGAGGAAATGAGATATACTTTAAATAGTGGGTATCAGTTACACAAAATATCCTACATTTAAGATACTCAAAATCAATACTTACCCAAAATTCTTTCACCGTAAGAAACCCATCCCGAAACCACCACCTCTCTTTGCAATTACCAAATCCCTTCATCGTAAGAGACCCACCCAAAAATCATTACCTCTGTTTGCAATTACCAAATCCCTTCATTGTAAGAGACCCACCCCAAGCTTTTGAGGAGAAGTGTGAGAAGCTGTAAAAAGTAGTTTCTTCAAGTACTTTTCTGAAAAGTATTTTTCAAAAATACACTTATAACCCGTTTGGCCAAGTTTCTTTTCAGCCAAAAGTTAAAATATTTGGCCAAGCTTTTAGAAGGAAAAAAGTGATTTTGAGTAGAGGCATATATAGTTTTGAGAAGCAGAAAAAAATATCTTCTTCCGAAAAGTACTTTTTTAAAAGATACTTTTGAAAAAAATAAACTTAAATACTTTTTAAAAGCTTGACCAAATACTAATTATTGCTCAAAAGTGTTTTTCAAATTAATTAGCCAAACACAAAATACTTCTTACCAAAAGTACTTCTTTGAAAAGCACTTTCCAAATAAGCTGATTTTGAAGGTTGACCAAATAGGCTATTAAAAACACATTCTGAAAACTTGGTTAACTACTAATTGCTGCTCAAAAGTGCTTTTTTAATTGATTAGCCAAATACAATATACTTCTCACCAAAAGTATTTTCTGAAAAGCAATTTAAAAAAAAATACTTTTTTGAAAATAAGTTGATTTTAAAAACACTGCCATATATAGATCATTTGATGAATCATTCCAGTTAGGAAAGTTATACAAAATAACAAAGTTCAATAGAAGTCCTAGAGATTAAATAATATCATAAGGCTGATTTTGTAATTCGAATAAGAGATTTTGATCAAAATGCACCTTATTAAAAGTGGGGAAATTACCTAGCTATACTATAATAGAAACTTAGTTACCACTTTTCTTTAGGTTTTATAAAAATTATATTTTCTATCTATATTTACTATTTATATACAAAACCATAATAAAGAGAGCATCATTAAAACTAGGATGTAACTGATACGACCCTTCCCTCTCCCCTCTCCCCCACGTCAGCCCCCCCTCCCCCTCTCACTCTCATGTTTTCAGTTATACAAAGTCCCTAAAATCACGTTTTCATCCCATTTTCAAAAAGATTTTGAAATATTTCTCTCTTTCATACAAATTAACCCAAATCTCATCCTCTTCACAAAAATTCATCGACATCATCTCAAAAATTGCAGTAGCAGAGAGTTCTCCATTGACAACCATTAAAAAGCTTTGAATTCAACATATGAGTTTTACGAATTTTTGATTTGTTTGGATTGGGTGCTCTTGCAAACGGTTGAGAATATAACTTGGAGTTTATATCTCAATTTTGAGGGAGATTGGTTAAGTTTAGAGTTGTTTTTAAGTAAAATTTCATATTGAAACTCGAAGAAGAAAAGTTTCTGAATTGTATCACGATTGTATTATAATTGTATCATATTTGTTTCAGAATTTGTATCACAATTGTATCAAAGTTGTATTTAATTTGTATCTGATATATCAATACCTAAAATAATACCTAATACAATTATAATACAATATTATTTCAGAATTTAAGTTTAGAGTTGTGATTGAAACTTGAAGAAGACGAGGAAGAACAGAATTGTATCACGGATTGTATCATAATTGTATTTGTATTCTAATTGTTGCAGAAATTGTATCACAAATGTATGATAATTATATATGGTAATGAGCAATTGCAAGTTATGGGCTATTATCCTATTAGTAATAATTTTGCTAGAGTTTAACGATTTTTGAATTGTTGAAGAAACTTTGTAGCAACTGATTTTTTGACATCACATGAAAAAGTTTCTTTCTGGTTGCTATTATGGAAAGCAGTTTTGTGCTATTGGATTTGTTAGATTAGATATCACTTTCCTAACATTATAAAGATAATAGGAACATAGAATATGACATTAATCTAGTATTTGAAGATTCCAACCAAATTATTCTACAGTTGAAGCAAAGTTAGTAGCTTCTTGCTGAAGACGCACAACTATTGAAGAGAGAGAGAAGAGGAGATATGCGTATTGAAAAAATTAGGAAGCATGAAATGAGGAGAAGTGTGAAAAAAAGGAAAGGATATAGTTGAATCCCTTAATTAAAGGCATTAATAATGGGATGAGAGATTTTTAAGGAAGGAATGTATACAATTTGTAAAAAAAACCTAGGTACTTTTTGAAAACTACAAAACCTAGAGAAAATAAATTAATAAGTTGCTATCATAGTATAGCTAGGTAAAAATCCTTTTTTTGTAATAACGATGTGTCCGAATCAACTTGCGTATACCTGTAGCATTCCACTGGTTATCTGCTCACTAACATAGGTATCAAAATACTAATCATCTAACAGTAACTTTTTTATTGTATTGGGATTTGAACCCTGATTCCCAAAATCCGCTTTCGTTGATCACTAGGTCACACCCTTAGGTGTTGCAAATACCAAAATATTGTTTCAATTTGTGATAAGCTAGCATCGTATATCCTCACGGCTCACGGGAGGCAACGCCGAAATTTAAAGTTTATTGGTTCGAGATTCTAATCTTTATAACTTATTAGATTTTAAATTAATAATTTATATGTTTTTAATAGATTTATTCGGACAAATACAAAGTTTGGACCAAACTTACTGAATCGGCCGAGCCCCATAATCAGCGAGCTAACTCCGCCTCTGCTATACGTACACGTTACTGCTAACTATTTTTTCAGTTTCTTTTTGGGAAATCATGCACAATTAAATGTTGGATATGGTTACTTATGCTCGGAGAGAGAAAAGAGGACTTGTGCTTGCAAAACGAAAAAGATAATTCTTATAAAAACTTTTATTCTTAGCTCACTCCATCTAAATGTGATTGCTCATGTGATACCATTTGGGCTTTGTACGAAAGAAAACCTTTTTTTTTTTGGGGGGATTTTTTCATGGGAAACTACTAGTTATGTCCATTTATAAGTAGCTCATTACAAAAATTGGTCAATTCATAAAATATTACTAATATTAGCCAATTAACTATTTGTAGCAAAAAAATGACAAATTTTTGCTTTCTTTTGAGTGGGTGTTATTAGAATAGATTGGGTACATCTTAAGAAGCTTGAATCTCAGTTTAGGTATGATTTGGTGAAGTTTTGAGGTGGTTTGAATTAAAAATTCGAAGTAAAAACTGAACATGAAAAAAAAATGATATGTGTAGCATACTGTGTATCACATATGTATCATATTTGTATCAATTGTGTATAACATGTATATCCATGTATACCTGTGTGTGAGATACATGCGTGATACATGTGTCGCAGAAATATTTTTTGAACTCGATTTAATTACGAATTTTGGTACAAAACCAGTTGAAATCACCTCCAATCTTCCTCAAATTTTGTATATTGACTTATCTATATGTTTTCAATGAATTTCACCTATACCTATTGAAAAAGTTCTTGTTTTGCTTAGATTTTTGAAATATTGCATGTTTTTTTCTTTATATATGCCATCACCTTATTTGCTACCCCATCCATGAAATTTTCTTTCTGTCTTGCATCTAATGTTGCTATTCACGTTTAAAAATATGGAAGGTGATTTTTGCATGCAATTCTTTGAGAGAAAGAACCTTATGTCACGACCCAAACCGATGGGCCGCGACGAGTGCCTGAGTCCTACCTGTCAAACACCCCTAAGCATGCGTCTAAGATATGAACCTGAATAACATCTGCTAGATTACGAAAATAATATACGTGAAAGAAACCTGCCATCAAGGCATATGTACGTATACATGCAGAATACAGTGGGCATGCCGGCAAGGCTGCTATAGACAACTATACATCCAAAACTGAAAGCCGACAAGGCCACATACAACCCAACTAGACATACTGTCCACAGACCTCTAACAGAAACATGACTGTACAAAGACGGGACTGAGCCACATCATACCCATATATATATATATACACACAAACGTATCGTACCAAAATCAAAAGCAGCTCCGGATCAATTGGAGCACGCCAACTCTTGCTGATCAGGGATCCTAAGAAGGGGGACTGTCAGCTTGCCTACCTGCACCTGCGGGCATGAAATGCAGGCCCCGTGAAATAGGACGTCAGTACGAAAAATGTACTGAGACACATCTTTAAATCTGAATAACTTTGTAAATTCTAAAACGTTTATAATGTCATGCACGTGCATATAAATGTCGTGCCATGCATAGGTATGGGTGTACATAATATCATCAAGCCACTGAGGGCATCCCATCATATCATCTCGGCCATTATGGGCAACATCATCAACATATACCAGCTGATTAGGTGGTGGTGCGTATATAACGCCGTAACTTTTTTCCATATCCCATATACATATATTTACACTTATACGCGTATATAACGCCATCTAGTCATGGGTCAATGCTGATCACGCCCAACTCTAGTCCTAAAAAGGATAAGCGGTCGCTGCAAATATAATCCGGTCTATAAGTCCAGAGTCGAATCCCACAGAGAACTAAGGCTTAGCTGTATCTGTTTAATATCACTAAGAAGACAAGATTGAAAATAAATAAACAACTAAAAACTAACTATGCTTGAATTGTAAACAATTGGAATAAAGGTCCAGGGTAATGGTTTTCCCCCGTTGTTGATTTCCTTAGTTGTATGTTTCTTATAGCATTGACTTAGTTGCCTCTATCAATCATGAACTCTCCAGCTATCATAAATCTCTCTTAAGCAATTATGATAATTTACTAGACGCACTCTCTCAAGCTACGCTAGCTAGATTCGCGTTACAATTCACTTAGATCGCACCCGAGGTATCGTTATCTCTAATCCAACCTCTAAACCCTCGGTTATGACTCTCGCCTATACTCCGGGAGTGATGTTGTTCAAACAACTACCTAAATATGCACTCTCTCTCAAGCAGATACATAATAAATAGGAACGGCTAATTGAGGATCCTTTCAATTAACCACAATCAAAACATAGTTGAACAAATAGAGATTAAACTAATTTAAATCTATATTAATTATAACAACCAATTTATCCCCAACGGGTTTCACCAAAACCATAGATTAGAAAAGTTAGCTACTCATGAAAATAACAAAAATCACAAAAGAATTCATATTCAAAGGTAAAAGAACAAAGAAGAAGATTAAAGATCGATGCCCAATGATCCTCCTTGCCTCTTGCCCTTCCTTCTGATGTTTTTCACTTCCAAAATCATTATTCATATTCAAAGGTAAAACAACAAAGAAGAAGATTAAAGATTGATGCCCAATGATCCTCCTTGCCTCTTGCCCTTCCTTCTGATGTTTTTCACTTCCAAAATCATTCTTTTTCGTTCTTGGCCGGCCTCCTACGTTTAATATAGGGTTTAGGGATTAAAATCCCGTGTTTTGCACTATGGTCCCTAAAATTTACGGGTCCTGCCGCGGTCCCACCGCGGTTACGCCAGGACGCTGCCAGAATGGTCCCCTGAATCTTTGGTAATGTTCTGCCGCGGTGTTCTGCCGCGGTCCTACCGTAACCGCGGTTTTTACCCTGTTCCGTTTGGAATTTGGAAAAACGTAAAACATAAGAGTTGTAGCCCCTTGAGTTAGCTTTCCAACCATATATTGTGGATCCCAAATGGAGTTCTGAGCAAAAAGTTTTGTCTATTTTACTAGACAGTGCGCAATATGCCTCATCGAGTCTTCGTTTGTTCTCAACTATCAAATTTGATCCCCGAACACGATCCCGGCTTAATTCCTTGAGCTTTTACTCAGACTTCAAAGCTTCAAATCACTTAAATTCATTCCATAACATCTATATAGCTCGGAATCACACCTACAAGGCATAAAACACACAATTAGTGCAAAACACTAGCGATTAAAGCGCAAACTCAACTAAAGTGCAGTAAATTAGAGTGTAATAAGCGACTAAAATATGCAATTATATCCTATCATCAACATCCCACACTCTACACTTTTTTTTATGGACACGACCTTTTTATACAATTCTCCTAACTCATCACACCAAGAGTATTTAAAATAGACTAAGCACAAAAGTGTAACATCTTCACCTCAAGATTTGACTCACAAGTACCACGCATTATTCACAACTCACCTACTTACTCTAACATAGAGGTCACTGACATTACCTTTCCTTCATGAATCAAGTGCCCTCACACAACACAAGAGAGTAGTTCCACACAATAAAATTTAAGAACACTTAGGAACTCAAGATAGGAAGAATTCACTCACTCTCAGAAATAACATTCATATGCCACAAAAGATGCACCATAAGCTTGCCCATAGTGTACTACTCCACTAATCGAGCTCATTCAATCTAGGATCAAAGAGGACTTTATTTGGTTGTAATGTAGGCTACGGGACGGGTAGGATATATTTAGATATAAGAGTGACTACACCTCCCTAAGCACTTTCATACATACATTTTAACATTTAAACCCCATACTTATGTCAAACCAAAATTCCACCTTCACATCAATGTAAATTACCCCATTCTTCATTAAGCACACTTACGTCAAGAGCCACCACTTATCAAGGAATTTTTTTTTTCACAATAATCCAACTATATATTTTTTTCAATTCAAGTGGCTCTTCCTTTTTCAAAATAGTGCACCTTTCTCCTTATTCAATTAGTTCCACTCAAAAGCCAAACCAACCACCCCACACTTTAACTTTTACAAAGTTCATAACAATTCAAGTGCTCATGAGAGGTGAAAAGGTTCAAATAGATGGTTAATTCAAACAAATTGGTAAGACTTGTAATGTGGTTGCCAAAGAAATAGTATTAGAGGCTCAAATGGGTTAACTACGATACATAACCATTAGGCAGGTAAAATATACATATCTGGCTCAACAAAGAAATGCCTATATCACTTCCTAGACTGAATAAAACTACTATTTCGCTTTGCAAACACACGGGGCAAGTTCTAGGCATCAAATGCAATGCACAGAATAGCACCAAACCTCACACACACATGGCACATAACTCACTCAGGATTGGATTCATCAAAATACTCTAGTCAAAGCAGTTAAGCGAATTTAAAATCATACAATTTAAGGTACTTATACAAGAGTCAAAAACTGAGCCTAAACGTCACAACCAAAGTACTCACTATTCTCAAGGCATAACAAAGTCAAGAGATATTGCTTCAATTCAAAACACAACACAATGGCTCGTACTCCAAAAAAAAAAATTAACTACACCCGGTTCAAATAAAACCCTTGGAAAAGAACCGCGGCACAAAGAAAAACCAAGGGGGAATTATTACACTGCCTACAAAGAAAATCTTTTTGTTTTTTTTCTTTAGACTTAAATCCCTCAAGAAAATTGTCTAATAGATCCATCGTCGGGAAAAGTCCAATCTTTTAAAAAAAAATACTATTTAATTAAACTAATACAACTAAAGTAGCATGAAAAGTCACCCAAACAATCTCATCACCCCACACTTAAAATTATGCATTGTCCCCAATGCACACCATAACTAATAAAAAGGGTAAAAGAGACTCCCTGGTAGGCCAAAGGCCGAAGCACTACAGCTCATGGGGTACTCAGACTTCTCCCCAGCTTGGTCCTTCGTGCGGGTACCTCTCACTTAGTTCCAACCATTTGGTTTGCTGTTGCATCCTTCCAATACCTTTGCTTTCCATTCTCCTAAAAATAAAAGTTGACACTACAAAAATAATACAATTACAAAAAATAAAAAAAATAAAAGAAAGCAATAAAGTTGGGTTGCCTCCCAACAAGCGCTTGATTTAACGTCGCGGCACGACGCGAATCACTTTGCCTCCACCTCGAGCTTATGAATTGAACCACCAATTTTGATTCAAGCTTATGATTATGGTCATGGGGAGGTGGAACGAATCTAACTGGACCAAGGAAATAATGTAGTATTCTGCATTCCTTGGCCTTTGTATGAGGTATGTAATCCTGACTTTCTGGCAAGAAGAATTCCAGAATATATGCACCTTGTTCCTCATTCCTTGACTCTTCGATTGGTTCAGATGACTCTATTTCCATATCATCATCCAAACATAATGTGGAAAATGCTTGGAGTGTGGACCAATGCGCTCAAACACATGAACTTCAGGACTCTCAACATCCTCAACATCAGTGATACTAGAGTCAACAAAATTTATATCCTCAAAGTCCTTGGCTGGCTCTAGTCTCACTTCTTCAACATTGACATCCTCAAATTGTGGTTGGCTAGGTTGTTGATGTTCTACTCTGACCTCCCCAATTAACACCTCAAATTCATGCTCTTCTTGGCTACTATCCTCAATATTGGCTTGTTGAGCATTAAAAGCTCCAACCACTTGACTCAATTGAGCCTCAAACTTGCGAATAGTTGCCTCTTGCCTTTCTATGTGCAATTGTTTCTCATTGTTTTGTTCCAGAAGGCATTTTAGCATATCCTCGATCTCCTTCAAGTCCGCATTCCTAGGTTCTTTGTTCCTATTAACTTCACAAGAAAAGATAGAACCATCATAGTAAGGGGTTGGAGGAAAATAAGAAATATAAGCACAACCATGAAGGTGACCATTTTTACCACCACACACATTCCACACATTCCACAAATAAGATTGAGTTGGTGCACATAACTCGCTCTCAGGAACGTTTTGAAAATTTTGCCACGGGTGGTTTCCTTTACAATATGTATGGAGATCAATAGTAGAATTATCTACACCTAAATTCCCATAATTCCAAGATGCCATGTTTCTCAAATCAACAGTTATAAAAGAAATACAAAAAAAAATAAAACAAACTAAAAGTTCAAACTTGAACCCTAGCAATATATACAGCTACAACTACACCGTTAGTTCTCCGGCAACGACGCCAAAATTTGATCACGCCCAACTCTAGTCCTAAAAAGGATAAGCGGTCGCTGCAAATATAATCCGGTCTATAAGTCCGGAGTCGAATCCCACAGAGAACTAAGGCTTAGTTGTATCTGTTTAATATCACTAAGAAGACAAGATTGAAAATAAATAAACAGCTAAAAATAACTATGCTTGAATTGTAAACAATTGGAATAAAGGTCTAGGGTAATGATTTTCCCCCGTTGTTGATTTCCTTAGTTGTATGTTTCTTATAGCATTGACTTAGTTGCCTCTATCAATCATGAACTCTCCAGCTATCATAAATCTCTCTCAAGCAATTATGATAATTTGCTAGACGCACTCTCTCAATCTACGCTAGCTAGATTCGCATTACAGTTCACTTAGATCGCACCCGAGGTATCGTTATCTCTAATCCAACCTCTAAACCCTCGGTTATGACTCTCGCCTATACTCCGGGAGTGATGTTGTTCAAACAACTACCTAAATATGCACTCTCTCTCAAGCAGATACATAATAAATAGGAACGGGTAATTGAGGATCCTTTCAATTAACCACAATTAAAATATAGTTGAACAAATAGAGATTAAACTAATTTAAATCTATATTAATTATAACAACCAATTCATCCCCAACGGGTTTCACCAAAACCTTAAATTAGAAAAGTTAGCTACTCATGAAAATAATAAAAATCACAAAAGAATTCATATTCAAAGGTAAAAGAACAAAGAAGAGGATTAAAGATTGATGCCCAATGATCCTCCTTGCCTCTTGCCCTTCCTTCTGATGTTTTTCACTTCCAAAAATCATTCTTTTTCGTTCTTGGCCGGCCTCCTACGTTTAATATAGGGTTTAGGGCTTAAAATCTCGTGTTTTGCACTTTGGTCCCTGAAATTTACGTTTCCTGCCGCGGTCCCCCCGTGGTTACGCCAGGACCGTGGCCAGAATGGTCCTCTGAATCTTTGGTAATGTTCTGCCGCGGTTTTCTGTCGTGGTCCTACCGTAACTGCGATTTTTCACCCTGTTCCGTTTGAAATTTGGACAAACGTAAAACATGAAAGTTGTAGTCCTTTGAGTTAGCTTTCCAACCATAAATTGTGGAGCCCAAATGGAGTTCTGAGCAAAAAGTTATGTCTATTTTACTAGACAGTGCGCAATATGCCTCCATCGAGTCTTTGTTTGTTCTCAACTATCAAATTTGACCCCCGAACACGATCCCGACTTAATTCCTTGAGCTTTTTCTCAGACTTTAAAGCTTCAAATCACTTAAATTCATTCCATAACATCTATATAGCTCGGAATCACACCTACAAGGCATAAAACACACAATTAGTGCAAAACACCAGCGATTAAAGCGCAAACTCAACTAAAGTGCAGTAAATTAGAGTGTGATAAGCGACTAAAATATGCAATTATAGCCTATCATCAAATGCACATGTATAAATGAGTAAAATGCATGAAAAATACGTAATAATCTCAATATTCCTTCCAGATAAACTTTTCCAACTGCGTATTATTCTGAGACCCATGAACAGAAGATAATAATAATTCTCATGGGAATTAAGAATATAGACACCCCTACTATTTTTACGAATAGAGTAATTTATGGAAACTGTGTGTTTGCTCATTTCTTCAGTATAATTTGGATCATGCCAAAAGAAAGAAGGGAGGGCCTTAATATACCTGTTCCTTGAATTGTTTGCACGAAATGAAGCTTCTGCTTCTTTAAATCTTATGAACGAAATTTGTTGCCTTGGATTCTTTGACACTTGAATGAAATTACTTGCTTCTGCCTCAAAGTCTTTGGTTTTAAACCAAAGACAAATTGTTGTTTTGAATATTTTACAAGGGAGTGACACCAAGTCTCATGGATTAATGACAGAGAAGGGGGCCAACGTTCTGTTGCAAGCCTTTAATATGAAATGAGTTGGAGTTTGAAATTCGGAAACGAAATTGTGGTTGCTCTTTGAAATTTCAATCGAAATTTTGGCAAGAATTTTGGATGAAATGTTTTCTGTTTCCACGGTTCTTGGTTTCAAGCCAAAGACGTGAATTGAAGCTAAAGACAGAATGGATAAGATTTTTACAAGTCTTTCTAAGACTTAATCCTTAAGTCATGATTATGTTATTCATAGGTAGCCACCTAGAATTATGACTACTTAGTCATTTTCTAGGTTTGTGGCTTCTTGCCACGTTTGGGGGGTTAATTTATTAATTTTTTATTCACTTATTAGTTAACTGGGTAATGTTCTGTTACTTAGGGCTGTGTATTTGGATTGGATATCTGAAATCCGATCCGATCCGATCCGATCCACTCTATTTCGGATTTTATGATTTCGAATTTCAGATTTTCGGATTGGATACGGATTTTATTTATAAAATTTTGGATTTTCGGATTGGCATGATTTTAGTCCGATCCGATCCGAAATCTGAAATTATATGGGCCTATATATAAATACTACCCTAAGATTTTAGGGTTAAGTAAGCTTATTCATTTATCAGACAACCCCTAGGTTATATCGATGTTCTCTCTCACTCTCACATATTTCCTCTCTTCCGCCTGTCTTCATAGTTCAGTCCAGTGAAGACCAAGCTTCTGCCTCTCGTCTTCACTCTTTATTCTTCAGTAATTCAGATGTAATATTTCAGATTGTGGTTTTGTTTGGAGATGAATGGTGTTTATTGTCTCAATTTTTTTTATTTTGATTCAATCAGTTGTCAGTTCCAACAGCCTGATGAGATTTGTCTGCGATATTGTATATGACATTACCTTTCCTCATTTGTATGTTGTGAAATCATTCATCAGTAGACGATGTTTGCCTTGAGGGAGACTGTCCAAAAGTGATAAAAGCAAGATTGAAGGATTGCATACTCTGTATTCTGTTATGCTCTGTCTTATGTATTTATGGTCCTTTTGTTAAAAAATTAGTATCTTTGTGGTTGGTTTTTAAAATTATTGGAGGATTAGCCCTTTCTGATTCTTTTCCTTTTATAATTTATACACTAATCTTCCCTGTGTGTGTAAATTGAACATTGTTGACTAACCTTTCTGATTCAAAAGGATGAAACCTCTTTTTATTTGTTAGTGTTGCCAGCATTTGACATGTCATTCATCTTGTTGGAAAGTGATTGCCAGCATCTGTTTATGTACTTCAAACAAGTACTCCAATGAGTGACAATCCGATCCGACAATCCGTAAAATTATCCGATCCAAAGTTTAAAATCCGATCCGATCCAATGTTAATTCGGATCGGATTCGGATTGCCCTTTTCAGAATCCGAAATCCGAAATCCGAATCCGAAATATGCTAAATCCGATCTGATCCGATCCGTGCACAGCCCTACTGTTACCCGGTAATTAATCAATTATCACAAATTACTTAAAATTCTATTTATTTTTAAAATACTCCATATATTATACTACCGTGGTCATATGGTACCTTGCATGGTACTAGTTCATAATTATCGGGTATTATCGCTCGACCCGTATTTTATTCCAAATTGGCCACTTTCAACGAAACTCGTTTTCTTTAATCTGTGTACCCCTTTATCCTTCATAACACTTATTTATCGCTTGTTATATGTAGCGTAAGTACGTTAACATCAAGATGATCTCATCCCCGAGTCTACGTCGGTTAACTGAAACGAAATTTTAACGTCCGAAAACGCGAGATGTAACATCCTTCCCCCTTAGAAACATTCGTCCTCGAATGTTCAACTCCCCGTGATCCATATAACTTTGGTAGGGTCGCCTTTGTAACAACACTACTACCGACTCTCCCTGTAGAAGCTTAATAATCCAACGCCACACCGGACCATAATTATTAATAACGACAATGGTCTAACATGACCAACAACAATAACCAACACAAGAATTTATACACGTACCTTATGATTATGACGTCTCATTCGGACCCTTATCTGGAGGAGGAAATAGGTAGGGATATCTAGACTTCATGTTTTCCTCGGCCTCCCAAGTTATTTCTTCCACAATGTTGTTCCTCCAAAGTACTTTCACGGAGGCTACCTCCTTATTCCGCAGCTTGCGGGTTTGTCGGTCTAAAATGGCAACCGGAATTTCCTCATATGACAAGTCCTCTGTAATCTGTACATCATCCGTGGGCACCACTCGGGTAGGATCGCCAATGTACTTCCGTAACATAGATACGTGAAAAACCGGATGGACAGACTCCAACTCCGAGGGCAATTCTAACTCATAAGCTACTTGGCCCACTTTCCGAATGATCCTATAAGGCCCAATATACCGTGGGCCAAGTTTGCCTTTCTTGCCAAACCTCATCACACCCTTCATAGGTGATACCTTTAAGAATACCCAGTCATCAACCACGAACTCTAAATCTCGTCGCCGCACATCAGAATATGACTTCTGACGACTCTGAGCTGTCAATAGTCGATCCCGGATAAGCTTTACTTTTTCTATGGCCTGCTGAACCAGGTCTGGCCCATGTAATTCAGATTCTCCAACATCGAACCACCCTATAGGCGACCTACACTTCCGTCCATAAAGAGCTTCGTATGGAGCCATTTGAATACTGGAATGGTAACTATTATTATATGCAAACTCAATAAGCGGTAGATGATCATCCCAGCTACCTTTGAAGTCTATTACACAAGCTCGTAACATATCCTCCAGTGTCTGAATAGTACGCTCAGCCTGTCCGTCTGTCTGGGGATGAAATATCGTACTAAGACTTACTTGAGTCCCCAATCCTTTTTGGAAGGACCTCCAGAAGTTAGCTGTAAATTGAGCTCCTCTATCCGAGATAATAGATACAGGGATACCATGCAGTCGTACTATCTCCTTAATATAACGAGCAGAAAATGGGCTGACTTTGTAAGCCTATCAACAATCACCCATATCGAATCTAACTTACGCTGGGTACGAGGTAAGCCTACGATGAAGTCCATATTGATTACTTCCCATTTCCAAGTCGGAATCTCCATAACCTGCAATAATCCACCGGGTTTTGATGCTCAATCTTAACCTGCTGACAGTTAGGACACTGAGCAACAAATTCTGCTATATCCTTTTTCATTCCGTCCCACCAATACACTTCCCTGATATCATGATACATCATTGTTGCTCTTGTATGGATAGAATAACGAGAATAGTGAGTTTCTCCCATAACCTGCCGACGCAGCTCTGCAACATTAGGCACACATAATTGCCCTTCATATCTGAGGAACCCATCTTCTGTAATTTCAAACGGTGTCTTCTCCTTATGAAGAGTGGTATCCCTATAATGAACTAGCACAGGATCCTCGTACTGGCGTTCCTTTACTTCAGTTACTAAAGAGGATGTTTGTCGTATCCTGAAGCGTAAATCCAATATCACCTGAGTCCAGTAACCGAAGTCCAAGACTAGCTAGCTGATGAATCTCATGGGCTATTCCCCTTTTTTTTGGCCGTAAATACGACAGTCTACCCATAGATTTACGACTAAGGGCGTCGGCTACTACGTTCGCCTTTCCCGGATGGTATAAAATATCAACGTCATAGTCTTTAAGTAGCTCCAACCATCTCCTTTGACGTAGATTCAATTCCTTTTGCTTGAAGATGTACTGGAGGCTCTTATGATCCGTATAGATATCAACATGAATGCCATACAAGTAGTGCCTCCACATCTTTAGTGCATGAATCACCGCGGCTAACTCTAAATCGTGGGTCGGGTAGTTCTTCTCGTGCTTTCTTAGTTGTCTAGAAGCATAAGCCACAACCTTACCATGCTGCATCAGCACACAACCCAATCCAACGCCAGAAGTGTCACAATAGATCACATAACCATCAGTCCCTTCTGGAAGCGTTAGAACCGGTGCTGACGTTAATCTGTCCTTTAATGCCTGGAAACTCTGTTCGCAAGCATCAGTCTATTGAAACTTTGCTCCCTTCTGAGTCAACTTTGTCAAAGGTGCTGAAAGGGAAGAAAATCCTTCCACGAATCTTCTGTAATAACCTGCCAAACTGAGAAAGCTACGAACCTCCATCGGTGTTGTGGGTCTAGGCCAAGTCTTTACTGCCTCAATCTTTTGTGTATCCACCCGGATACCTTCACCCGAAATAACATGCCCAAGGAAAGCTACAGAGTTCAACCAGAATTCACATTTAGAAAATTTTGCATACAACTTCCCTTCTTGTAGAACTCTGAGCATAGTACGCAGATGATTAGCATGATCATCCTCTGAACGAGAATACACCAATATACCATCAATAAATACAATTACGAACAGATCTAAAAAAGGTCTGAACACACGGTTCATCAAATCCATGGATACTGCTGGGGCATTGGTCAGACCGAATGACATAACTCGAAACTCAAAGTGCCCATATCTAGTCCTGAATGTTGTCTTCGGAATATCTTCATCCTTAACCCTTACCTGATGGTACCCAGACCTCAAGTCAATCTTTGAAAAACACTTGGCACCTTGCAACTGATCAAATAAATCATCAATTCTAGGGAGCGGGTACTTATTCTTGATCGTCACCTTATTCAGCTGCCTATAATGAATACACATTCGTAAGGAACCATCTTTCTTTTTCACAAACAAAACAGGTGCTCCCGACGGTGACGTACTAGGTCTGATAAAGCCTTTTTCAAGTAAGTCCTTTAGTTGTTCTTTCAACTCTTTCATCTCTGCGGGGGCCATTCTATAGGGAGGAATAGATATTAGGTGTGTATCTGGTAGTAGGTCAATAGAAAACTCAATTTCTCGCTCTGGCGGGAGACCCGGAAGTTCGTCGGGAAACTCATTAACCACTGGGATGGACTGAATGGTTGGTGACTCTACTTCCATATCCTGAACCCGAACTAAGTGATAAGTACAGCCCTTATTGATCATCTTCCTTGCCTTGAGATAGGAAATAAATCTACCTCTCGGCGGTGCCGTGTTATCTTTCCACTCCAAAATAGGCTCCCGTGGAAATTGAAATCGGACTATTTTTGATCTGCAATCAACATTGGCATGACAAGAAGCCAACCAATCCATACCCATTATAACATCAAATTCTACCATATCTAACTCGATTAAGTCTGCTACAGTAGGTCGACCATGAACTACTATTATACAACCCCTATATACTTGCTTAGCTATCACCGAGTCCCCAACAGGTGTAGACACCTCAAATGGTTTAACCAATTCAGGTTTTATTTCAAACTTACTAGCAACCAATAGAGTAACGTATGATAAGGTGGAACCTGAGTCAATCAGTGCATACACATCATAGGAGGAGACTGATAATATACCTGTAACAACATCAGGCGATGACTCCTGGTCCTATCGTCCTGCCAACGCATAAATGCGGTTCTGAGGGCTGCTTGAGCTAGATGCTCCGCCTTTACCTCTACCACGACTCATTGGTGCTTGGGGACCTCGCCCAGGGGGGCGTACTGATGATGACGAACCAATTGCAGATCCCGACGGCTGAGCTATGCTTGCATCACCTCTCATCGGAGAATCCCTCATAACGTGGCCCGGATAACCACATGTATAGCAAACACCTAACCCCATACGTCCTGCTTACCACATTGAGCACATCATGGAAAGGGTGGTCTCATATGATTTGACTCACCCCTATACTGAGAACCTGAGGCCCTGAAATTCTGACCTGACCCTGAATATGTAGAACGATCATATCTCTTACCGCCAAACTGAGGGGGCACACTAGCTAAGGGATGGGATGGATACCTCGGGTATTGTTGCCTCTGACCACCTCGAAACTCACCAGAAGGACCCGAAGACCTCACTCTCTTATTCTGGGCCCTATCATACTCACCATTGGCCCTCTGTTTATGTTTACGCTCCTCTACACCCTGAGCGTATGCCTGAATACGAGAAATATCCATGTCTGGCTGAAGTGAGACCGACATACAATCGTTAAGCAAGTGAGGCTCTAATCCCATCACGAACCGGTGAACCCGATCCTCCATCTTAGATACAATAGTGGGAGCATACCTAGCCAACGAATCAAACTGAAGACTGTACTCCCGAACACTCATGTTACCCTGCCGAAGGGTCAAGAACCTATCAACTCTGGCCCGTCTAAGCTTTGGTGGCAGATAATGACGAAGAAAACCTTCTGTAAACTCCTGCTATACTACTGGAGGGGAATCCTCACCTCTGGACAATTCCTAAGACTCGTACAAATTAACTGCAACATCTCGGAGTCTATAGGAAGCTAGCTCAACTGACTCAGTCACAGTTGCCCTCATTACCCTTAACGTCCTTTGCACCCTATCAATAAATACCTGAGGGTCCTCATTCGGATCTGCCCCAGTGAATACTGGAGGGTCTAAGTCAATGAAGTCACGAACCCTCGCACTAACGGACCTATCTGCATGACCAATACCTATTTCCTGACGCCGATCCTGCGCGGATACTAATCGGGTTAATAGCTGAATAGCATCTCTCATCTCCTGACCCGGTACATCCGGTAGAGGTGTTGAATGTACAGGGGCGGGCGCTGGAGCTAGTGCCCCTCGGAGCTCTTCTGGAAAGGGCGGGTATAGCATATTGTTAGGAACATGAATTCTTGTATCGCACGATCTGAGATAAAAAAGACAGGATAACATCCTACATGTCTTGTAGCCTCCTTTTTAAAAGTATGGTGCACGACACACCCGTAAAAGAGACTCTACTAGACACGGTCTGTAGACAACCCTAGGACAGAACTGCTCTGATACCACTTTTGTCACGACCCAAACCGATGGGTCGCGGCGAGTGCCTAAGTCCTACCTGTCAAACACCCCTAAGCATGCGTCTAAGATATGAACCTGAATAACATCTGCTGAATTACGAGAATAACATACAAGAAGGAAACCTGCCTTCAAGGCATACATAGGTATACACGCAGAATACAATGGGCATGCCGGCAAGGCTGCTATAGACAACTACACATCAAAAACTGAAAGCCGACAAGGCCACATACAACCCAACTAGACATACTGTCCACAGACCTCTAACAGAAATATGACTGTACAAAGACGGGACTGAGCCATATATATATATATATATATATATATATATATATATATATATATATATATATATATATATATATATATATATATATATATATACAAACGTATCGTACCAAAATCAAAAGCAGCTCCGGATCAAATGGAGCACGCCAACTCTCGCTGATCAGGGATCTTAAGAAGGGGGACTGTCAGCTTGCCTACCTGCATATGCGGGCATGAAAGGCCAAAGTGTCCACCGCAACGGAAAAGCAAACTCAGAGCTATGTACCCGGGGACGCTCTTATATTTAGAGAAGAAGATATCGCAACCTCGTCCCAACCACATAATGATGCACTGGNTAATGTCATGCACGTGCGTATAAATGTTGTGCCATGCATAGGTATGGGTGTATATAATATCATCAAGCCACTGAGGGCATCCCATCATATCATCTCGGCCACTGTGGGCAACATCATCAACATATACCAGCTGATCAGGTGGTGGTGCGTATATAACTCCGTAACCTTTTCCCATATCCCGTATACATATATTTACATATATAAGCGTATATAACACCATCTGGTCATGGGTCAATGCACATGTATAAATGTGTGAAATGCATGAAAAATACGTAATAATCTCAATATTCCTTCCAGATAAACTTTTTCCAACTGCGTATTATTCTGAGACCCATGAACAGAAGATAATAATAATTCTCATGGGGAATCAAGAATATAGACATCCCTACTATTTCTATGAATAGAGTAATTTATGGAAACTGTGTGTTTGCTCATTTCTTCAGTATAATTTGGACCATGCCAAAAGAAAGAAGGGAGGGCCTTAACATACCTGTTCCTTGAATTATTTGTACGAGATGAATCTTCTGCTTCTTTAAATCTTATGAACGAAATTTGTTGCCATGGATTCTTTGACACTTGAACGAAATTACTTGCTTCTGCCTCAACGTCTTTGGTTTTAAACCAAAGACAAATTGTTGTTTTGAATATTTTACAAGGGAGTGACACCAAGTCTCATGGATTAATGACATAAAAGGGGGCCAACGTTCTGTTGCAAGCCTTTAAAATGAAATGAGTTGGAGTTTGAAGTTCAGAAACGAAATTGTGGTTGCTCTTTGAAATTTCAATCGAAATTTTGGCAAGAATTTGGACGAAATGTTTTCTGTTTCCAACGTTCTTGGTTTCAAGCCAAAGACGTGAATTGAAGCTAAAGACAGAATGGAAAAGATTTTTACAAGTCTTTCTAAGACTTAATCTTTAAGTCATGATTATGTTATTCATAGGTAGCCACCTAGAATTATGACTACTTAGTCATTTTCTAGGTTTGTGGCTTCTTGCCACGTTTGGGGGGGGGGGGGTTAATTTATTAATTTTTATCCACTTATTAGTTAACTGGGTAATGTCCTGTTACCCGGTAATTAATTAATTACCACAAATTACTTAAAATTCTATTTATTTTTAAAATACTTCATAGATTATACTACCGTGGTCATATGGTACCTTGCTTGGTACTAGTTCATAATTATCGGATATTATCGCTCGACCCATATTTTATTCCAAATTGGCCACTTTCAACGAAACTCGTTTTCTTCAATCCGTGTACCCCTTTATCCTTCATAACACTTATTTATCGCTTGTTATAAATAGCGTAAGTACGTTAACGTCAAGATGATCTCATCCCCGAGTCTACGTCGGTTAACTGAAAACGAAATTTTAACGTACGAAAACGCGATATATAACACCTTATTTATTTAATTTTTTAATTTTTATATGTGTTTGACTAATTTTGGTAAGTTTATGACTAATGGCTAGAGATTGGTAAGTTAAAACTTATTTGGGACATTTGTGTAAGTTTCCCTTTTTTAATTCCTATACTCTATTGGAAACTTTATTACCCTAAATGTTCATGTTTAGTAAATTACCCTACCTACACAAGTTTTGTTTACAAAATATATACATTCCACCTTAAAAGGCTTTCAATCCATTATTAGTACCTTCAATTAAGGGATTTAGTTACACCATTTTCCTTTTTTTTCTCCTCTTCTCTTTCCTTATGTTTCCACTCGTATGTCACAACTCAGTGGACCTTACCCAATTTTTTTGGGTGTAAACTTTTTGTTTCAATTTTTTACTTTTTACCTTTTGCTCTTCCCTTCGTCTTCCTTATTTCCTTTTTGACATTTTCAGAAGTTCAATATCACATTATGTCAAACAGATTAACCATGTCAAAACTCCTAATTTAGCTTTCTCTTTGGTGTTACTTTCTATTTCAATTTTCTAATTTTTACTCTTTGCTCTCCCCTTCAATCTTCCTTATTACCTTTTTGACTTTGCCAAAAGTTCAATATCACATTATGTCGAAACTTTTCACTTCCTTTGTATCCAAATTAACCATATCCAAAATCCTAATTTAGCTTTCTCGGTCAAATCGACAAGTTTGTTAAGCAGTTTGATCAAAACCCTACTGATTAAAATAATTCTCAGTTCTGATAAATGTGATTCGCATGATCATAAAATTTCAGAGGAAGTTAAAATGTGTAAAAATATTACCGAAAAGGCCTAGTTTTATTAACATACTCTTCATTGCAGCGCCTCAATTTCACACTTAAAATTAGTCTGTTCACATCTTCATATTTTCTCTATAAATAAACAAGTCAAAAATCAGTACCAATACACACTTTTAAAAGTTTACAAAAGAAGTTTCAATTTTATAAGAAAATAGATGAAAATGGCTTCACATTCAACCACTTCTCTGTTCTTGACACTATTCCTTATTACACAAGTACAATTTTTATACAATTTTATAAAATATATCTTTTGTATATTTTGTATCTGATTTATACATAATAAAAATAAATTTCATACAACTAATTATATATTATACAACTTATCTACATCTTTCACACATTATTTCTACCCAGTTAAATACAACTATAATAACATACAACTTAAATACAAATTTTACCCAATATGTCTTTTGTATATTTTGTATCTGATTTATACATAGTAAAAACAAATTTCATACAACTAATTATATATTATACAACTTATCTACAATTTTCATACATTATTTCTACTCAGTTATATACAACTACAATATCATACAACTTAAATATAATTTTTATACAATGTTGTTCAACTTTCATACAATAGTTAAATAAATAAAAGAAAAATAGATAAACAACAGAATACAATTTTTCTACAATTTTACTATAATTTTATAAATATAATGTATATCATGCCTTCTTATTCTTCTTCTTCGAGTTTCAATCTGATCGGCCAAAACCAAGTCTAATCTTCACCAAAACCCCTCAAAATTGAGGTATAAACTCCAAATCATATTCCAAATTGTTTGCAACAACACTCAATCCAAACAAATAATGATTTTTGAAAACCCAAATTCAAATTCAAAGCTTCAAAGCTTTTTAATGGCTACCAATGGTGGAATTGCTGCTGTCTTTTCCTTTGCTTTACATTACTGAAATTAGGGATTGAGAGATAGAGAGAGAACTAGAGAGAATTCCCAATTCTTGCAACAACACCCAATTCAAACAAATAATGTTTTTTGAAAATACAAATTCGAATTCAAAGCTTCAAAAACTTTTTAAAGGTTGTCAATGGTGGAATTGCTGCTCTCTTTTCCTTTGCTTTACATTACTGAAATTAGGTATTGAGAGATAGAGAGAGACGTAGAGAAAATTTCCAATTCTTTGCAACAACATCCAATTCAAACAAATAATGTTTTTTGAAAACCCAAATTCGAATTCAAAGCTTCAAAGCTTTTTAATGGTTGTCAATGGTGGAATCGTGGGTGAGTGCAAGATACGTGGGGAAGGGGGTGGGATGTGGAGAGAGAAACGTGGGAGAGTGGAAGATATGTTAGAGTAATTTTAGGACACTAATTATTATCATTAATACCCTTAAAATGTACATAAATGGTAATTGGGTATATAAAATGTAATTATAGTAAATTTTGAGTAGGGAGGGTAATATAATTTCATATATTGTATAGGAATGTAAAAATTCCTTTTTTTTTTTGGGAAACGATTTTCTTAACAAATGACATGCTAGTGTTTCCTTGAATTCGGTGTGTGAACTAGCTTACACACACCTCAAATATTCCATCAGGTGTGTACTACCTTCCACCAACATAAGTATTGAATACTTATATCTACGGGTATTTATAAAAACTCGAAAAATCGAACCAAATCGAAAACCGAACCAAACCGACCAAAAAAATCGATACTTTTTAGGTTTGGTTTGGTTTTGGTTTTGAATTTTAAAAACAGACCAAATTTGGTTTGGTTTTGGTTAATATAAAAAATAACCGAAAAATAACCGAACCAAACCAACTATAAAAGTAGCTATTTAAATTTATTAATACACCTATATAGGGACATTTGCATCTATACCCGCTTTTTGGGTCACGTTTTAACTTGTACCCGCTTTGCAAAAAAAATTGCAAGCGTACCCACTTTTTCGCATAACTTCAGCATACGGCCCTGAAGTAGCAAAGGCAATCACGCAAACTTCAGCATTCTAGTAGACGGGCCTGAAGTAGCAAAACCAAGTGTGCTGAAGTTTTTGTTTGTAATTGCTGAACTTAAGCATTCTAGTGCTGAAGTTTTGTTCTCTATTTGCTGAAATTTTTATTTGTAATTGCTGAACTTAAGCATTCTAGTAGCTCAAGTTTTGTGATGCTTAAGTTATTTAATTCATTTGTATAAGCTGAAGTATTTTTATCCTGGATTCACTAGTTTTGTCATTAAGCTTTTTCAAAAACTTCAGTAGAAGATGCTGAAGTTATTTAGTTCATTTGTAAAAACTTCAGCACTAAATAAGCTGAAGATTTTTTGTCCCGGATTCATTAGTTTTGTCATAAAGCTTTTTCAAAAACTTCAGCAGAAGATGCTGAAGTTATTTAGTTCATTTGTAAAAACTTCAGCACTAAATAAGCTGAATTTTTTTTGTCATGGATTCCTTAGTTTTGTCATAAAGCTTTTTCAAAAACTTCACCAGAAGATGCTAAAGTTATTTAGCTCATTTGTAAAAACTCCAGCACTATATAAGCTGAAGTTTTTGAAAAAGCTTTCTAACAGACTAGATAAATAGTCACCTTATTCTTTCATAGTGTATTACTACTATAAAATAATCAGATTGCCAACAGTATCTAAATCATAAATTTTGGAAACAATAAACGTGAAAAGAACAGAATTATCATGAAAAGAATTACTAAGTGTGACCTTAAACTTCGCGTACGTGGAAATATTCACAAATTATTGTCTACTAACTTATGTAATTATTTATAATTTATTTTTAAATAATCTGATAAACATACTTATGGCAATCATCCCATGAACTGAAGTTTCATAGTAGCACCAACAGCAGCAGAAGAAAGAAGAAAAAGAAGAAGAAAACGAAGGAGGAGAAGGAGGAGGAGAAAGGGGACTGAAGTTGTTTAAAAAGTGGGTACAAGTTAAAACTTTTTTTAAAAAATGGGTATATGTTAAATGGGGGCGACCAAATAGGGCGCCCCGTGCAATTTTTACAGCTATATATATATGTATATTTTTATATAAAGTTTCTAAAATTTTATGGTACATATTAGCCATTAGTATTTTTAATCTAGTTCGTGTTATTATAATAATCTAATTCTTCGCCTTTACATTCTAGTTTAATCGGTAATTTTTTTGGTTAAGTACAAGAATTTATTTCATGTTAAAAATATCTACTTGAGTACTTAAATTGTTCATCACTATTGATTCAATTCAATATATCTTGATAAATGATAGATTTCTCAAAGAGCAATTGATTTGATAGTGTTACGTTAAAATATAATCGCCGGAATATGCGTATGGTAGTGTATGTCTTAAATTAAAAAAATGTAAATAATCAAAAAAAATTGAAAAACTGACAAAAACCAAATCGATAAAAACCCGACTTAATTAATTTAGTTTCAATATTTAAAAACCCAACTTACTTGGTTTAGTTTAGAAATAAAACCGATCCAAACCGAACAATGAACACCCTTACTTATGTCCACCCAAACTCAGATAAATGAAAGCAATGACCTTTCACCTCAACTATACCATTATGTCCCTATCTTCCACCAACACAAGTATCAAATAACTGGAAAAATCCACCAACTGTTTACTAGAATTTGAATTCTAGTCCACAACATTTGCACTCCACAAGAATTTAAATTCTAGTCCCCAACATTGACACCCTTTGGTGCTAGTTTGCTCTTTTTATACCTTTCTTCACTTACTCTAGGAAAGAAAACTGAACAGATAATGGACTGAAAGAGAACAGAGGATGTTGGTAGCAAACTTCCTATTGTTGCCTGTGACTGAAATGCAGATGATGATGCATCAAACAGAGACACAGCACTATCGGGACAGCCGTGCAGACTTATCTTTAAATTTGATGAATTAAGCTTTAATCAACACATTAAGAAAAGTCTACATAATTTTGACCATTCAACCTACTAATATCAATGAAACCAAATTCAAGAAAATTTCATTATCTCGCAAAGCTGGGCAGCTCAAAATGAAGGTGGTGCAAAACCAAAAGTCTCAGATACAAAGTATAGAGATATCAATTGTTGTAAATAGAAATTGATAGGAGCATTGTCAACAACAAAATTCTCCAAGTTGCAGTATGCTGCAGAAACGAACTGTCTTCACAGCCTCCTTCCCCTTCTACCACCCTTTCTGCGAGTGCTATCTGTGGGAATTGGAGTCACATCCTCTGCACAGGAAAAATACAGTGTGAGTTACTCAAAAATGATTTTTCCATAACATAACAATGATAAAACAAAAATGGGTATAATGTGTTATTTATTACAACCCATGGAAACAGTTGCACTAGCAATCTATGCTTGCTCGAACTCTCCAACAATATTGATGCACCCGTTTTTTTGAAGAGTCAAGCATCATAACTAGCAATGCAACACATGATAATATAATGTAGCCAAATGGAGACAAAATTCCAGAATACACAAAATCAGGAAGCAATGACCACTATATATTACAACAATAGTAATGCACACAGACAATTACTAGAGCACAATAATCAATATTATAACAAATATTGTACCTATGCGTCCAATTTTCATGCCAGATCGAGCCAAAGCCCTAAGAGCAGACTGGGCACCAGGACCAGGAGTCTTAGTCTTGTTACCTCCGGTAGCCCGAAGCTTAATGTGAAGAGCATTAATTCCAAGTTCCTGTAGATACAAAAATAGTGATTAATGCCATTAAATTGTAAACGTTAGACTAGATGGATGAAAGATGGAAGGACGCAAGAGCTTCAGCCGCCAATTAACTTAGCATTGTCATACTTGGACTCTAAATAAATTCCACAGCTAACAGGGAATACCATATACAAAATTACTGACCACCTTTTAAAAACCTTAATGCTTAAATGGATTGATAGTAAGCATCTTTTACGTAGCCCAAGCATCATCAAGCAATATATGATTGTTAATGGTAACAGTGTATGAAAATTGAAGATGCACATCACATCAATTCACACAAAGAGGGCCCTCAATAATCTTTCGAACCATCTATCCACTAAAGAGGGGAGAGAGAGGGGAAGTGGGAGGCCATCCTGTGTTCGTAGTATCATTGTTTGATTTCGGCGGAACCAAGTCATGAGCTTTAGGACACGCTCAGGAAAATCTTCGACTTGAATGGAGGCAATCAGAAGCTCCAAAAGGGTCTCAAGGCTCTTACTGCTAGAAAAACTATCTGATTAATTTGGCACGCATCTTACTGGTCATGCAGCAACAAAGGAAACATCAAACCTTGTACATATCCAGGTTCAGTGAAATTAAATACAGCAACTCCAATACATGACCTTTTTAAATAGAAGCCAACATTCAATCTAGGTACATAATACCATCTTGGCAAAAGGTCCTCATTTCTTTCATGAAAATTGGTGTACAATGCAGTTTCCCAGATGAAGATATGAACTACACACCTATATATCTGATGCGTTCATCGGTTCAGTAGAATTTTAAGATATAATACATTATCAAAAACTACACAGCACACTACCTTGCATCGCTGAGACACATCCTGAGCTGCAAGCATGGCAGCATATGGAGAAGATTCATCTCTATCAGCCTTCACCTTCATTCCACCTGCAACCATGGTGTTTAACAAATTGAGATGCAAACGACAATGTACATGTAGCTTGAAGCGAAAAGCAAGAAGTAAAGTGCACTTGAATTGAAGCACACAATTTACGAAAAAGTATCAGACAAACATGATCTTAATGCTACAGTAATGAAATTATATTTAACATAACTTATTTTAGCATCCAAAAATGCATAATTCCAACACTGATCCAAATTCCCCATGCTGAGATCAAAGAAAGACCCTTTTTTTATGGCATCATTGAGTGAAGCACACACTTGTTTGAAATAAGCAATGTCTTTTAGTAACACATTGGCTATAAGAAACCTCAAATATTTAGTTACCTTCACCTAAAACCAATTCATTCCAATATTATTTGTTGTTTTTGACATATTATGGGTTCCCTAGCACTTGATATTCTCAACATTCTATTACTATAAAAACCTCCCACCTTCACCTACAGTGAAAAACTAAAACAAAATTAAATATATAGGGCAAAAACAAGATGTTAGATGCTGAACAAACTCGTCTAGGTCCATCCATAAAACTATTAAAGAATGAAATCAACAACTTTAATTGATATACCTAACAACAAAAAATGTAAATAATACTATCAGCAACTACTAGGAACAAATGCCGCACGAAAGCATACCAGTAATGCGAACCATAGTTTCTCTTCCAGACAAATCAGTTACGTGCTGCAGTTTTAAACAATGTGTAAATTAAAATTCAGCACAAACACACGAAAATCATAAATTCAATTTCTATAATCTCATAAGAACCGTAACAAAAACTCACAATGAATGTATCGTTGAAAGAGGCAAAAATGTGAGCAACACCGAACACCAATTCACCCTCCCTCGTCGCTGGACCAAGTGTTACGGTCTCTTCCTTTGGCTCCCTAGTCTTTCTCCTCGACTACAAAACAAAATTAAAACAAAATATATTTATTATTATATTTTTGCATAATAAATCAAGCTAAATAATAATCGAAAATGGAGAGAAATAGTACCATGGATTCGGCTGGGATTGGTAGTGAGAAGCTCAAGAGATACTGAAACAGCTAGCGAATAACCCTAGTTTGTGGTTAAAGATGATGAAAATGGCTGTCCTCTGTTTATATAGTTAGGGTTTGGGGAATGAGCTTTTCTGATATATTGGAATGACCCCTCCTTGTTTTTCCTTTTGACTGTGAGTGCCCCCTCTAGTTCTGATACGTGTACTCTTGCCCCGCTCATCAGATGTTTTTGCCAAATCAAATGATTTAACCTTTTTTTTTTTTTGAGCAAATAGGAAATAGATATATCTATATTTATATATATACTAAAGAACATATATATTAAAGCAAAGAAGTTTGCATTCTAATTTAGCCAAGTGTCAAATTATTAGAATGCCAATTGGCAATATATTAAAATGACACATGGCAACTTAATTTATTACTACTTATTGTTATTAAAATGCAAGATTAAAATTTAAATTTTTAAGCATAATCGAGTTATTAAAATGCAAGATTTAAAAGCACATTTTCCGGCATAATTGAGTCAAAATATACGTATGACAAAACCTTCCAATTAGCCTAAAAATCTGGACTGTTATTAATTACGAGTTATTACTAACCGAATATTTAATAATATTTAATATTTAATAAATATTTAACTATAGGCTCTTTCGATTGCAATTTTTGGCATGCAATATATTTGGAATTGCAATATATTTAACTATAGGCTCTTTCGATTGCAATTTTTGGTATGCAATATATTTGGGATTGCAATATATTTGGGATGCAATATATTTGGGTATGCAATTACGAGTCCAATTTTTGGTATGCAATCGGAAAATATGGTATGCAATATATTTGGGATTGCAATTAGGCCGAAAAATTGCACTCAATTTAAAGTAATCTCTATATTTAATAATAATATAGAATATTTCATTATAAAAAAAATTAACTTCGTATATCCCATTTAAGTGGGGAATCCCATTAATAACAAAAAATGGGCCGACACCCGCAAGAAACGCTCAATATCCCATTCTCTTCTCTTCATCGTTAAACCTGATGTCTCTTTACTGGTCTTTAATTTAAAAGATCGGGTAACCTAACCCGAAAAATCTGTTCTAGATTTTTAGGGAATCCCATTTTCTTCGCTTCCTGGAATTTCAAAAAAGCTTAAACCTAATCCGAATAATCTTTTCCGCAATTTTTTGGATTTGGATACAGATGGAGAAGAGGAGACATTCAAATGTGAAATTACTCCATCGCGAGAAGACATTCAAATGTGAAGATTATTTTTTCGGTCGTTTTTCCTCATCTTTTTCGCATCTGAATTCTGGAGAGATGTGTTGTTTAAGAGACCACGCTATTTATGCCAGGTATTTCGGGATAATAACTAATTATGCACTCCCAAATGCATATGCCTCTATTTTACGGATCTTTTTATAGAAAATTCAATTTTCCATACAAAAATTACCGCATTCCTTATATATCTATAGATATATAGTAACTGAAATTTTTTGTAATTATTATTTTTCCATACAAAAATTATTGCATTCCGTGTATATATATATATACGGCATTTGACGCCATGTGAAAGACAATCCACAATCCTCTTATAAAGTTTTCTTGAAGAAGAAATATGACGGCATTTGACTATATTTGCAATATGTCGAGTAACAAGATGAATTGGAATTTGAGGGTACGAATAGTGAGATTGTGGCACGTTCCAGACCGCGACAAACCAGACAACACCGTCTCCCTTGAATTAATTATTCAAGATGAAAAGGTCCATTCTTTTTTAGTTGCACTTATTTTTTCATCAAAATTTGACTACAAAACTTTACGACTGATTATTTGCCTGACTCTATATTAATATGAATTTTTTGATTCTAGGGCGATTGTATTCATGCGACTGTTGGTCGGTCACTTATACGTATGTTCAAACCAAAGATAAAAGAATTGGGTTTGTACGTTATGAAGAACTTTGTGGTTGGACCAAATTATACAAAACTTAAATACACTCGGCATAAATTGAAGTTGGCATTTACTCATAAGACGATTGTAGAGGAAGCAAATGATCATCTTTTTTGTATGACTATCTTCGACTTAAAACATTATGAGTATTTGATAAACAAAATTGATGTTGAAGAAAGTGAACTCTTCGGTAAGTATTCAATTCGCAGTTCTTTTATTTTAATGTCTTATCAACTTTCTCCTGATTATTTTTTAAAATTATTATAGATGTCATTGGAGAGGTTGTAAGTTATGGTGAGGTAGAATCCCATAACCAAGGTGATAAAACCAGCAATTATATGAATGTGGAACTTGAAGATCATGAGTAAGATTGCGTCTTTGAATTTACTTTGTTATATATTTTTACCTGATTATTTATCGTTGTCTGATTAAGTTTTTATATATTAACATGATTACTTATCGTTTTCTTATTAAGTTGTTATATAAATTACACAGGAGGAATAATATCTCGGCAACATTTTGGGGAGAATTCGTTGATCAAATCTTGCCACATTTACAGGGATCACCCCTTCAGCCGGTCATAATTGTTATGCAGTTGATAAAAGCTCACAAATTTCAAGGTATTTCTATTGTCTTGATGACATGGGATAATTTTTTTATGTTTATGTTTTTTGTTCAGAAACTAAATATATAGATAGGTAAATATTATGTGCGTAATACTTGGCATGCCTCAAAGCTCTGGATTAACCCGGATCTTCCTCAAGCTATTGATTTTAAGTCCAGGTTAGTTATTTCATAAATTAAGTTTATGTGGATACTACACAAATAACTGTTTATGGTTAAAACTAATACAAGCTTGCGTAAAATACAGAATGGCAAGTGTGAATGAAGCTAACTCTGCCAGGATCAGTCAAATACCTTCTCAGCCTAGTTATTCTGTTTCTGAAGAGTTGGCTACTGGAACTGTAGAAGTTAAAACTATTAGCGAATTGGTCGACTGCATGGAGGTGACTAATGTATTAAACTCCTTTAGTATTTAACTAATGTTATGTTGTGTATGTATATCACTGTTAGGTCTAAAAATACTATTTATTTTTCTAAATATGCACATATATGTTTTTTAGAATACCTGTTACGTAAGTTTATGAGCATTTCACAATCTGAAACTTCACTAATAAAAAGAAGAAAGTTAGCAGAAATTCAGCAAGCAGCACGGCATGTTAACGTAAAGAACTTCAGCAAGCAGCAGGGCACGAAAATTCACACTTTCTTATCTTTTGTTGGGTAATAACATCTGAAATCTTCCCCTTAAGACTTAGAGCCCAAGCACCAGCTGTTGGTACAGTGGAACTCAGTGTAGTAGTGATGTGGTTGCAATTTCTTTCCTCTCTGTTTAATATCTATGCTTAGTTACTTATATTTTTGGTTTTGGGACATAAATGGAATTTTTCACAACTTATGCTCTTGGCATTTATATATAGATTACAACATCAATTTTGCTACCA
>NW_017671208.1:0-106613 GCF_001879085.1 Nicotiana attenuata | reverse complement strand
TATTAAATGAAACTAAAGTTTCAATTTCTTATTCTAAACGTCTCTTTCAGGTACAAGCTTCGAGTGCAAGTGATGGATCACACTGGCTTTATATCTTTGTTGCCTTGGGATCGTGAAGCAACAAGTCTCATTGGGAAGTCTGCTAATGAGTTAAATGAAATTTCAATTGAGGTATATTTTATTTATTTTAATTGTTACTATATTTTTTCAATAAAAGGTAAGAAAGGTAATTCTTTGTGTTTTGCCATTTCTAACACTAATTCGGTCTTAGGCTTCTACTGTTATTGATGAGTGTTCTTATCCAGTGGAGTTGTATGATATTCTTGACAAAAAAGTCCTATTTAAAGTGACTGCCAAGAGCTCCAACATTAAAGTGCATGCGGAAGTTTATAATGTTGTTAAAATCAGCGAGGACGATAACCTTATACATCAATATAGTCAATTTGCACAAGATGATACATTCACTGTATGTGATCGATACTCAAATACTTCATAATACACTAATTTTCCTTTTGATTTTATATAAGGGATTATCAAGTTTAAATTAATTATGTTACTATTTTCTTAATAGGACCCTGATTTTGAGTGTCAACAACACACTGATGCAGACACAACTTTCAAGGTGACTAATCCAAACTTTGCCTGTATAGTTTCTTATCTACAATATGATTTTTAATAATTAATTTTTCCTTTGTAGGATTCAATGGCTGAAAATGATATGACTTCTCCTGCAAATACCCCTGCCAAAAGAAGTAGAGAAGAGGATGGATCATCTGTAGTAGATGTTGGTGATGATCTTGCACAATTTTCAAGTAACAAGCTTAAAAAAGTGATCAAACAGGAGAAAAATCCGTAAATTGAAACATTTACTTTTGGGATTATGACTTTAATCGTACTATTTCATTAGCAAGTACTTTGGAACAATTTCAAGTAGTTTGGTTTGTATTTTAATTTGGTTTCTACCATTTAGGATCATGATTTAATATCTGAAATTACTTGACTCTTTGTGATATGAACTTCACTTATGTCAGAAGTGCAACTGCATATTTTTTGAAATATTCCATTAATATAAATGGTGAACATTTATGCTATAATATCATCAAAAAATGACAGAGAAGTAACTTTTGAATGTTATATGTGAGTTAAGTGAATGAATCAAGTGCTCAGTAAGTGTCTTTGTGTAGTTAAGGTTTCTGCATCTACTTGTGTTTGTCAGACTTCAAACTTCTAATATATATTTCATGTAACAGATATTAGAGTCCAATAAAATGGGACAATAACAACAAAAATGTAATGCACATGCTACAAAATCAAGTTATTTGAAATCGGTCCCGATATACGATACTATTATAAGTCATGTCTGCTACACCATCTTTAGTTCTCTCAATATACTATATGTATATATCCGGAGCATGTCTGATGCCTAGAGTCTTGCAAGTCAGTCATTCCAACGATCAATCTCTGGCATTGTCTCGGCCACTCTATATATCCCCATGTATTTTGTGAATGCCTTATAATTCAAAACTTCACCAGACGTTGTTAGGCAAATAACAGCAACTTCAGCACCTGCAACAAGGAAATAACAATACCTTTAGAGATATATATAACACTGAGAAAAAAAGAACTGCTATCATTTGTAGATTTATTGGCAGCACAAAAAATAGGATAAGATAGTCTTGCATCGCGTCTGAGTCAGCATCACCAGTACACGCGATCACATTAATCAGCAGAAATAGTGAAGCTAATAATCACAAACTTTTATAAGAAGCTAAAGCAGCTAATGAGTATTATTGAATGTACAGATGTTTCCTAGCCGATGTATTACGTTACTTTGGCTGTGTTGAATACTACATTTCTGCATTCAGGAAGGATGCTAATGGACCAAGGAGGCAAATTATAGTGCATTTTGTCGAAAGTTACTCTTGCAGCAGATTTCCAGTCATTGTTTGACAGGAAAGCATCACAATCCCCTGTCTCTGAAGAGCACACGTATGCCTACAGTAACAACAAATATTCAATGAAAAAATGCTGATAATAAACCACGGCAAAAAGATTAATGACACCAATGTAGAATTTTATACCTGTTGAAGGTTTCCTAAGGATGTGATTGCTGCATCTGCAGAAACTAAGGCTTTCTCGCACATCTTGACAGCTTTATGAAGCTCCTTGATATGACCATATTTTGGCTGTCTTATTAGACTTGTCACACGAAAGGTGCATCGAAGAGTTATTTTCTCTTTCAGTTAAGTGAATTGCCAAATGACACAGTCAAAATATTATTTGCAACATAATAAAATGGCACAGTCAAATTATTGTGTTGCAAATTTCTTTCAGCACACACAAACTAGAGAAAGGAAGACGCACGAAAATCCTTATAGCATGGGATATCAGCAAGGTAAAATCGTTTCATCAATGAATTTACGTCTTCATCTGATAACATTTAACTTCTTGCTAATATTACTTATAGCATGGGATATCAGCAAAGTAAAATCGTTTCATCAATCAATTTACAATATCAGATAACATTTCACTTCTTGCTAATATTACAATCAAATTAAAATCGTTTCTTGATATTAGCAAGAAAGGAAGACGCACGAAAATCCTTATAGCATGTGCATCAATATTGTTTAGAGTTGTTATATCTGTTTTAAGCATGACTGAATGAGTAAAAGTTTCAGTAAACGACAATACACTGGTTCATCTCCATATTCAGAATTTGACTGAGGCAATCAAAGTGCTAACAACAATTTTCTCAAGATAAAAGTGTGTATTAGTAACATTTAATCTAACACAAAACTATTTGGTTAATATTTGAAAAGCAAATTAATAAGATAAAGAGAGATCATTGGAGAAATGTATACCTCAACAAGCCATCTTTAGTTCTAATTACGAAGATCTTTTCATTAATGGAAAGAAGTCTTTAACTTCCAAATAAGGGATTAGGTAGCAGAATGTTCAAATGAAGATTTCCTTCAAATTTGGAGCATTTATCACACTGTCTGCCATATACTTACCACCAGATTTGACACTAAAATGTAACATGTAACATAAAAGACTACTGTTTTATACATTTCTTATTGCAGAGGAAACAAGATGAGAATGCATAAGAAGGATATGCTGCCAAGACAAGAATACAATCGAAACTGGAGACGCAGAAAGATTACAGTAACACATAAAAGACGAAAATCTATAGTTGATTTAGAGTAACACCGTAAAAATTATTTCAAAATAAACAACACTTAAAGGATGGAATTAATTCAAACTATCTATCGCATGCATAGCTAAACTGCAACAAAGCCATATCAGTATATGCTAAGTTAGCTGCCAAGACAAGGATACAATCGAAACTGGGGACGCAGAAAGATTACAGTAACACATAAAAGATGAAAATCTATAGTTGGTTTAGAGTAACACCGTAAAAATTATTTCAAAATAAACAACACTTAAAGGATGGCATTAATTCAAACTATCTATCGCATACACTAGGCTTACCAATGAAAAATATAATTATACCAAAGAAAATCAAGAACAAGAAGAAGCCAATCGCTACATATAATCAAGTCTATAAACCTGTAGGAATCACTTTAAAGGCGATCACATTTCAAATACTAAGGCTCTTAGAGAGCTGTACACTCTGCTATGTAGTAATTAATTTTGTATGATTCTGCTTATGCTATTTCTCATAAAAATCTAAGTATGTGTGTGCAGGGAACCGATCAAATTATGTATTTGCGTTCACTATTTATTTAATATGTACAAAGTATCTTTTCATAATCATGTAAATAACACAGATTCAATAACAATTAATAAACTAAAAAACCTGGCTTCGCTCTGTGCGTGCAATTATTTTCTGCATTTGAAATATAACTAAAATAGCTTTAATGTGGCTTCATGTTTTTTCCATTTTTGTTCAGTAACAAAAAATAGTAAAAGTAAATTTAACTAGATATTGGCTTATAAAGATTTGTTCAATGTAATGAGAAAAATAGAAAAAGGAAAACGTTAGGTATGCGAAACTAAAACTTAAGACCACTAGGGTATATCTTTCTCTAAATTAAAAGGATCGGGAAATTCAGAAATCCAAAAAATTAAAACATATTAGCACATATGCCTCTAAAATAATTCCTGATTTACCCAATCGTCTTCGCGCTGTCCCAGTCATAAAAATTACCAAATCTTCTTCGCGCTCTCTCTCTCTCTCTCTCTCTTTAAAAATTTCTCAATTCTCAGCAGAAATCCATTTTCAAAGCTACTTGGACATGGAAGATCCGAAGAAATTGGCAAGAACAAACAGAATATGCATACGAAATCAAAAGCGGACTAAACACTTCTCGGATCGCAATGGTAAAAACTTATATTGCCGCGCTTAGATTTGATGTATTTAACCTTTTCCGTGTTATAAATTAATCGATGTTAGATATAAACCCTAAATTATAACACAAAATATTCTAATACAAATCAAGGGTTCTTCTCCAGGAACTGAGAATTGACATATTTTATTAGTAATACATTCTCATTTTCGTGTACTGTCTTCTACATCATAAAAAATATGAATTCGGAAAAAAGAAGGTTTAGGCTTTCTATGATCCAATTTTTTAACCATTGCGTATTTCGATCGAGAAATTCTTTTGGTCCAGCAAAGTATGAAATGAGCATGAAGCTTTATATCTTTTGTTAGACTGTATGTTGAACTATTTTATATTATTCCTTTTCTGTAACTCATTTTCGAAAATTTCATGTGTTGTACAGAGAATGTTGATCCCACAAATGGCAGAGGGAATGCTAACGAAAAAGAAAACAGATGTCCTCCTTTGTCTGATATGACAAATGGTCAGTTCCTCTAAATCTAAGGGTGTTAATTTTTACTAAATATTTTCATATATATCAAGCTTATCTTAATTGAAAATTTTCATGAACAGTTTCCCAGTCGAGACGCAAGAGGTGCTTTCTAAAAGATGATGTCAATGAAATGAGGAAACAAAGGAATGTAATGAGAACAAATATGTCAATCAACATAAATATATGTCATGGCACATCTGAAGAGAATTCAGGCGAATCTGGATTGAGTACCATTAGAATGGCTGGAATGTATGCTCTAGATGGTGATAAAAGAAATAGACATGTTGTTGTGCCAACTCCATCATATCAGAATTGTACCCCACCAGTTGGCATCCCTATAACAACTTGTAGACAGGTTTTTTCCTCCAAACCTTTGGAATATAATCTAAAGTCACTTCCACTACGAGATTTGAGAAATGGTTAGTCTTTTATGATCTTATTTCTTAACTTGAATGTGATGGTTATCTATATTTATCTAGAATGTTTAAATATTTGAATTTTTAATTTGTGAATGGCAGCGTTTGAGAGTTGTTTGCCTTCAAATAAAGAGCAGAACAAAGGGAAAGGCATATTAGTGAATCAGAATAGAGATAAATCTGGACTGAGTACAATTAGAATGTTTGGGATGCATACTGCAATGGCCAAAAAATAAATGGACATGTTGTGCCAACTCCATCATATCAAAATTTCACACCATCAATTATCTACCCCATAATGAGTTCTGGGCAGATTTTGAAATCCAAACCTCTTGCATATAATTCAAAGTCCCTTCCAGTAGCAAATTTGAAAAATGGTTAGTCTTTTCTGGTGTCCTAATTATTAATTTGTATGTAGTGGTTATCAATATTGATATACAAGGTTTAAATATTTAAAAATTTAACTTTATGATTGGCAGCATTTGAAAGTTGTTTGTCTTCAAATACGAAGCAGAACAAAGGGAAATGCATAGTGGTGAATGAAAATATGGATAATTCTAGATTGAGTATAACTAGAATGGCTGGAATGCATGCCCCAAATGGCGATAAAAGAAATGAAAATTGTGTTGCGCCAACTCCATCATATCAGAACTGCACGCCACCAGTTAGCATTCCCGTAAATAGTTGTCGCCAAGTTTCTTCATCAAAATCTTTTGCATATGATCCAAAGTCCCTTCCACTCCGTGATCTGAATAACAATTAGTCTTTGTTTGTTGTCCAAATCCTTAACTTGTATGTAATGGTAATCTATAATTATCTGGAATATTTAAAGTTTAATGTAACTTGAAAAGTTTATTTTTTTAATGGCAGAGTTTGAAAGTTGTTTGTCTTCCAATACAAAGCACAATATGAGGAAAGGCATATTGGTGAATGAGCATATGGATTCAAGTCGTGTCAATATGCAAACTGAAATTTTAAGTTCCAGTAATGTTACCCCACAAGATCATTCAAGTAATTTTGGTTAGTTGCTCAACTGCCTCTAGATAATAACTCATAACTAAATTCAAGAAATTATAGGATATTACTAAATTTTTTTCTACTACTTTGAGTTATTAATTACTTCTTTTATATTAAACAAAGGCATTATATGTATTCAAAGTGAAAAGAAAGTCCCTGATTTAAATATTGGCTTAGGTGATGAAGGTAAAGCTTGAGTTTTGTCATATCGCTATAGACTCATTGCATAATAGTACTTTTGTCGTAAAATTCCGATAGTAACATCATTATATACACAAATTCATGAAAGTTAATTATATATTTATTTGATGCATAACAGGTCAACTAAACCTAGAAAGTCCTGGTGATGATGATGATGAAGATGCAAATGAGTGTGAATGTACGTTAACAATAACTCAATTAGTGATAAATTATGTCCAACATATATTGATAATTAAAGTTGCAGTTCAATTGTCACTTATTTGAGTTTACTATCAACTTTTTATAGAGGATGATATTGACTGTTGGGACATTTGCAATGAAGGTATGTATTATGAGTGTTTTCATATATGAGATTAATTAAATTAGCTACATTATATAATTGGTCACTTTAACCATATAAATGTTTTCATTAATAGAGTACTGGGGTATAGGAGATCCTACAAATGTATGCGAATATTGTGGGGCATATTTTTGGTTCGAAGAAAGAGTCAATAAGCAGTATAAGTCTAAACGACCAGTATTTACTATATGTTGTAATCGTGGAAAGATAAAGCTGTCGAATCCAAAGGACCCTCCTCAAATTCTAACGCAATTGTTGTTTGGATCTGGTAAGGGGAAACATCTATTTTAATCTTTTTAAAATAATATCGCATTTCGTATATAGTTCTTCATTCTCCAATTGTATCAAATGCAGGTCCTAAAAGCGACCATTTCCGAGAGAACATTAGGATCTATAATTCTATGTNTGCCTGTCTCTGCACACATGGTGCAGGAAGTAATGTGAGTACTCTGACCCAGTGAGTAATAAAAATAAATAACGACTGAGAACATAAGATCCCACAAGGGCACAAATAATGCTATCTCAAGCAGCAACATCAGAAAAACAGTAGAAACCAGTGAAATATAGTAAGGAAATCCTTTGAAAACAGTTAAAAATCAATCATACTCAAGCAGTAAATCAGCCATTGTTACCTGATCGGTCAGCCATTGTTACCTGACCAAACGCGTGTTACAGTGCCATTGTTACCACTGGTCAGACATTGTTACCTGACTGGTCAGTCATTGTTACCTGACCAAACGCGTATAACAGCGTCATTGTTACCACTGTTCAATATTTAATCACTCTAGATGGGTACCCGCGCTCACTGTGGGTGTGCAGACTCCGGAGGGGCTCCTACAGCCCAAGCGCTATCAACAAGGCCTGAAAGCCTGAACAGTATCAATACGAGGCCTGAAAGCCTCCTCACCTCACTCATCATGCCCTCACATAAGGCCCTCGGCCTCAATCAGTCCAGAAATAGTCAACAGCCCCTCGGGCAACAGTAAAGCAATAATATTCAGCTCAAACAATAGTTCAAATATCAGTTTAAAACTCCAAGTTTGAGTAAATATGGCTGAGTTCAAGAAAACGGTGTAAATCACATGGACTGAGTTCAAATAATATTTCAAACAGTGAGGAAAACAGTGATGATAGTTCATAAAGAGTTCAAACAGTAGGCAATAAGCCCCAAATATGGCAATAAGCCCAAATCATAGTGAAAACAACAAGTCATTGCTAATACGCGGTAAAATATCATCCGGACTGGACCAAGTCACAGTCCCCAATAGTAAATGACCCCGCGCTCGTCACGGAACGCGTGTCTCATCTCAATATAGCACCAAGTTGTGCAAATCCGGGGTTTTCAAACCCTCAGAACATCATTTAAAATCATTACTCACCTCTAGCCGGTCAAACTCTAGCTCGCTATGCCTTTCCCCCTCGAATCGACCTCCTCGCGCGTCGAATCTGATCAAAACCACAAGGAATACATCACAATAGGCTAATGGGTCATAACCCAATCGAAAAGACTCGAAAAAATATCAAAAATCACGAAGTTGGCATAACCCGAGCCCCGGGCCCACTTCTCGAAAAATTATGAAATTCGCTTCTCCGGATTCCTCGTCTCGCCACGAGTCTATACATATCAAAATCATCAAAATCGGGGTCCATTTTACCCCTCAAATCCTTATTTTAAGCTCTCTAAAATTCAAGCCCTAAACCACCATTTTTGACCTTTGATTCCTTGATTATTCAGTCCAAATTCATGTTTATACACCATAAAATCAAGCTCTAAGTCCAAGAGTTCATACCTGATAATAGCCCTCGAATCCCTCTTCAAAATCGCCTCAAAGCTCTCAAGGTTCCGAGTCCAAAATGCTACTCTTTCAAAAATTCGCGAGGAAGATGTTTTCACTTAACCTGCCAGTTATTTCCGCTTCTGCGGATTAATTCCCGCTTTTGCGCCTTCCGCTTATGCGGTCAACGTCCGCTCCTGCAGACCTTTCACTTAAGGCGACTTTCTGCTTCTGCGGTCCAACTTCGCATCTGCGGGACCGCTTAAGCGACCCAATGTCCCGCTTCTGTGGAACCTGACCTGGGCTCCTATTTCCGCTCCTGCGAGTCCTAGCTCGCTTCTGCGAGACCGCATCTGCGATTTCCTTTCCGCAGATGCGGAAACACCTGCTGCAACCAAAAACCTGCAATTTTCCAACTTCAAATTCCTTCCGTTAGCCACCCGAAATCACCCCGAGGCCCCCAGGACCTCAACCAAGGTTACCAACACATCTTAAAACATTATTCAAACTTGTTCCAATCCTCAAAACACGTCAAACAACGCTAAAACCATTAAATCACATCGAATTCAAGCCTAAGTTTCTTCAAAACTTCCGCAATACGCATTCGATCAAAAACCCGACCAAAGCATCTCCGAATGACCTGAAATTTTGCGCACACATCCAAAATCACCTAACGGAGCTACTGCAACTCTCGGAATCCCATTGCGACCCTCGGATCAAAATCTCACCTACCAACCGGAATTTGCCAAAATACTAACTTCGCCAATTCAAGCCTAATTCTACACCGGACCTCCAAAACCAATTCCGATCACGCTCCTAAGTCACAAATCATCCCCCGAAGCTAACCGAATCTTCGAAAATCACACCCGAGCCTTCTAACTCAATAGTCAACTTCCGGTTGACTTTTCCAAAACAAGCTTTCCTTAAAGAGACTAAGTGTCTCATTTCCATCTAAAACCAATCCAATTCAACTCAATCACCTCAAATACCGATAATGAAGCATAGAGAAACATAATTTGGGGAAAACGGGGCGGTAACTCACGTGACGACGGGCCGGGTCGTCACAGATGCCTAGAGTCTTGCAAGTCAATCATCCCAACGATCAATCTCTGGCATTGTCTCGGCCACTCTATATATCCCCATGTATTTTGTGAATGCCTTATAATTCAAAACTTCACTAGACGTTGTTAGGCAAATAACAACAACTTCAGCACCTGCAACAAGGAAATAACATCACCTTCAGAGATATATATAACATTGAGAAAAAAAGAACTGCTATCATTTGTAGATTTATTGGCAGCACAAAAAATAGGATAAGATAGTCTTGCATTGCGTCTGAGTCAGCATCACCAGTACAAGCGATCACATTAATCAGCAGAAATAGTGAAGCTAATAACCACAAACTTGTCCCAAATTGACCAAAAAGAGTACAAACACTTTGTTCCACGCCTTCTTTGCCTTACAGTTTTGACATATAGGCACAATAAAACATCTACCATTATGAGCTAACATTAGAAGTAAATCATGCACAATACTACCTAATGAATGGATTTTATTCCATACGAGTCCAATAAAGAGAATTTTTAACTGCAACTTTAAATTTTGCTTGGTCTATAGTTTGACCTTAAGCCTGCCGGAGTACAGACCAGAGCAGATTCTAGGCAACAAGTATTAGGTGAAAAAATAAAACTATCCCATGAGATCAAGTGTCTGGAACAAAAACTGGTGGACGAGATAGCAATATAAGAACCTACCAATTAAAATTTCGCGAAGCAAAACTCAGCAACGGCTTAACATTGTATTCTAAATTTAGCTAAAGAAGGTTTTATTCTGCATCTTCTTGATGCCATCAATCAAAAGAGATCCTTCTCTGCATCCTTTTCGAGTTGATTTGCAGAATCATCAACCGTGCATCTTCATCTGGTAGATATGGTTTTTTTTTTTTTTTTTTGTGCCAACTGAAAATGGGGAGGGGTTTACAAGGTGGGGAATCGAATCTTAACCAAGAAGGTGAATATTCTGGTCGTCAACCAACTAGACTACTAAGATTCCCCACAAATATAATAACAAGGGGGATAAAAAGCACTAGAAAAGACATTGGAGACGAAATGCAAAGAGTCCTAAAACAGGATGAAAAAATGACGTAAAAGTGGATGTTACCTCGACCCTGTATTTGCCAGGGAGAAAATTTGAGAAGAAAAACTCATTACTCTCATTTGCCAAACCAATTGTCTTCTTTTCATCTTTACTTTTTCCATCCAAGCGCAGAAGAGTAAGAGAAACTGAAGAATCACATCTCTCTTTACAGACAACAGAGCCATGTATACTAACTTGTGCCTTCAAAAAGAAAAAAAGAGTGATCAACAAGAATTTAACTTCCTTTTTTTCCGGATAAGGGTGATCAACGGGCATTTGATTACCATTTAGATGGGCTGACTTGAAACTACCATATTCCACAACTTCGATATTAAGTTTGACACATCACGAAAAACTAACATAACTCCAAAGCAGTCCTTAGTTGGATTTGAAATTCTTCTAACATAGCCCAAATACCTGATAAAATTTGATATCCAATAACGGACTCCTAACTGAGACATCAATATGAGAAGGAGAAAACAGAAGCTCTGGAGCGTTCTCAAGTTTTGCTGGAATGGCAGATAAGCGATATTCACCAGGAGGAACCTGTGACAAGTTGAGATGAAACCTTAATGTGTTTCAAACAGATAATTGTGAAAAACTATCAACTATCATTACATCTGAGGATGATGACAAAAACATCGTCGTGCTAACAACACTTAAAGGATGACATTAATTCAAACTATCTATACTGCTAACATGTTTTTAAAAACTGTTTCCCTTTGACAAAGAATTTATCAAAGAGGTAACTGATGATTTCAGATACAGCAGCAGAGGTACCTGATCAATTTCAGTTGAGCTAAGCATTTCAATAGCTATTTCATAGTTGTGCTCCATTATCCCAAAACTTCCATGGCTAAATTTGTAACCCCATTGGCCAAACCACGTATGCACATATGCAACCCCATACAACAAACGCAAATCCATGGAATGCTTATTCGATACATCTTCAACAGTGATTTTCCTTCAAAAAAACAGATGAAAATAATTCAAGAATTCAACTAATACATTCAAAACCTGAATCTGATACATCAAATACATGCTTGGGAAATGTTTATTACCGAGCTCTAAGATTATTGCAAATACGATCCCAAAGGTCCATAACTTTTCAACCACATAGAAATTTGGATCCATCTTCATTTCCATTAATGCAAATCAAATGCTCAAATCCATTACAGTGAATCAAACCATGCAAAATGAGAGTTTGATCATCAAAAACACCATCATTAAGATGCTGGCTCCATTCACAATTAGCTGGTATAATCAAATGATACTTTCTCTTTGAAACAAAATGATGACTCCAACCTGAAATATCACAAAATATTCAAAAACCCTTAAATCCAAAAAATAAAATAAAAACCTCACCATAAAAAACAGGAAATTCCCAAAACGCAATTCAAAAATAAATAGAACGACCAAAAGGGTGTTCAGATTCAAATTGAGCGTACCAAAATTCAACCCTCAAAAACACAAAGGATAATCCAAAAAAAAATTTAAACAAATATCACAAAACAAAAAAAGACCAAAATTCAATTTAAAATATCAGAATAATTCCCGAAAACGTAAATTCAAAAATCAGTAAAATAACCAAAAGGGTTTTCAAATTCAAGACTTACCAGCACATATAAAGTGATTAAAATCCTTAAACCCCAAAATTGAAAATCTCCCCAAAAAATGAAGAATTGCTTGAAAAAATCAAAAAATTCGCAAAACCCAACTTTCAAAAATCAATAAAAAACCAAAAGAGTGTTCGAAAACTCAAAACTTACCAGCATATAAATCACAAACTCCCCCCAAAAAATGAATAAATGCTTTAAAAAAAATCCCAAAACCCTAATTTCGAAATTCAATAAAATAAACAAAAAAATAGTATTAAAATTTTCAAGACTTACCAGCACATCTAACTGCTAGGATATATTTATCTTTCTCTAAATTAATAGGATTGGGAAATTCAGAAATCCAAAAAATTAAAACAGATTACCACATATGCCCCTAAAATAATTCCCGATGTCCCAAACCAGGATCGCGCTGTCTCCGTCATAAAGGGTGATAATTCTTCTTCGCGCTCTCTCTCTCTCTTTTTAAAAATTTCTCAATTCTCAGCAGAAATCCATTTTCAAGGCTACTTGGACATGGAAGATCAGAAGAAACTGGCAAGAACAAACAGAATATGCATACGAAATCAAAAGCGGACTAAACACTTCTCGGATCGCAATGGTAAAAACTTATATTGCCGCGCTTAGCTTTGATGTATTTAACCTTTTCCGTGTTATAAATCAATCGATGTTAGATATAAACCCTAAATTATAACATAAAATATTCGACTACAAATCAAGGGTTCTTCTCCAGGAACGTAGAATTGACATATTTTATTAATAGTACATTCTCATTTTCGTGTACTGTCTTCTACAGCATAAAAAATATGAATTAGGAAAAAAGATGGCTTAGGCTTTCTATGATCCAATTTTTTAACCATTGCGTATTTCGATCGAGAAATTCTTTTGGTCCAGTAAAGTATGAAATGAGCATGAAGCTTTATATCTTTTGTTAGACTGTATGTTGAATTATGTTATATTATTCCTTTTCTGTAACTCATTTTCGAAAATTTCATGTGTTCTACAGAGAATGTTGATCCCACAAATGGCAGAGCGAATCCTAACGAAAAAGAAAACAGATGTCCTCCTTTGTCTGATATAACAAATGGTCAGTTCCTATAAATCTAAGGGTGTTAATTTGTACTAAATATTTTCATATATATCAAGCTTATCTTAAAATATTCATGAACAGTTTCCCAGTCGAGACGCAAGAGGTGCTTTCTAAAAGATGATGTCAATGAAATGAGGAAACAAAGGAATGTAATGAGAACAAATATGTCAATCAACACAAATATATGTCATGGCACATCTGAAAATAATTCAGGCGAATCTGGATTGAGTACCATTAGAATGGCTGGAATGTATGCTCTAGATGGTAATAAAAGAAATAGACATGTTGTTGTGCCAACTCCATCATATCAGAATTGTACCCCACTAGTTGGCATCCCTATAACAAGTTGTGGACAGGTTTTTTCCTCCAAACCTTTTGAATATAATCCAAAGTCACTTCCACTACGAGATTTGAGAAATGGTTAGTCTTTTATGATCTTATTTCTTAACTTGTATGTAATGGTTATCTATATTTATTTAGAATGTTTAAATATTTGAATTTTTAATTTGTGAATGGCAGCGTTTGAAAGTTGTTTGCCTTCAAATAAAGAGAAGAACAAAGGGAAAGGCATATTAGTGAATGAGAATAGAGATAAATCTGGACCGAGTACAATTAGAATGTTTGGGATGCATACTGCAGATGGCGAAAAAATAAATGGACATGTTGTGTCAACTCCATCATATCAAAATTGCACACCATCAATTATCTACCCCATAATGAGTTCTAGGCAGATTTCAAAATCCAAGCCTCTTGCATATAATCCAAAGTCCCTTCCAGTAGCAAATTTGAAAAATGATTAGTCTTTTCTGGTGTCCTAATTATTAATTTGTATGTAGTGGTTATCAATATTGATATACAAGGTTTAAATATTTGAAAATTTAGCTTTATGATTGGCAGCATTTGAAAGTTGTTTGTCTTCAAATACGAAGCAGAAAAAGGGAAAGGCATATTGGTGAATGAAAATATGGATAACTCTAGATTGAGTATAACTAGAATGGCTGGAATGCATGCCCCAAATGGCAATAAAACAAATGGACATTGTGTTGCGCCAACTCCATCATATCAGAATTGCACGCCACCAGTTAGCATTCCCATAAATAGTTGTCGACAAGTTTCTTCATCAAAATCTTTTGCATATGATCCAAAGTCCCTTCCACTCCGTGATCTGATTAACGGTTAGTCTTTGTTTGGTGTCCAAATCCTTAACTAGTATGTAATGGTTATCTATAATTATCTGGAATATTTAAAATTTAATGTAACTTGAAAAGTTAATTTTTTAATGGCAGAGTTTGAAAGTTGTTTGTCTTCCAATACAAAGCAAAAGATGGGGAAAGGCATATTGGTGAATGAGCATATGGATTCAAGTCGTGCCAATATGCAAACTGAAATTTTAAGTTCCAGTAATGTTACCCCACAAGATCATTCAAGTAATTTTGGTTAGTTGCTCAACTGCCTCTAGATAATAACTCATAACTAAATTCAAGAAATTATAGGATATTATTAAACTTTTTCTACTACTTTGAGTTATTAATTACTACTTTTATATTAAACAAAGGCATTATATGTATTCAAAGTGAAGAGAAAGTCCCTGGTTTAAACATTGGCCTAGGTGATGAAGGTAAAGCTTGAGTTTTGTCATATCGCTATAGACTCATTGCAAAATTGTACTTTTGTCGTGAAATTCCGATAGTAACATCATTATATACACAAATTCATGAAAGTTAATTACATATTTATTTGATGCATAACAGGTCAACTAAACCTACAAGGTGAAGGTGATGATGATGATGAAGATGCAAATGAGTGTGAAGGTACGTTAACAATAACTCAATTAGTGATAAATTATGTCCAACATATATTGATAATTAGAGTTGCAGTTCAATTGTCACTTATTTGAGTTTACTATCAACTTTTTATAGAGGATGACATTGACTGTTGGGACATTTGCAATGAAGGTATGTATTATGTGTGTTTTCATATATGGGATTAATTAAATTAGCTACATTATAAAATTGGTGACTTTAACCATATAAATATTTTCATTAATAGAGTACTGGGATATAGAAGATCCTACAAATGTATGCGAATATTGTGGGGCATATTTTTGGTTCGAAGAAAGAGTCAATAAGCAGTATAAGTCTAAACGACCAGTATTTTTCTATATGTTGTAATCGTGGAAAGATAAAGCTGCCGAATCCAAAGGACCCTCCTCAAATTCTAACGCAATTGTTGTTTGGATCTGGTAAGGGGAAACATCTATTTTAATCTTTTTAAAATAATATCGCATTTCATAAATAGTTCGTCATTCTCCAATTGTATAAAATGCAGGTCCTAAAAGCGACCATTTTCGAGAGAACATTAGGATCTATAATTCTATGTTCTCATTTACATCAATGGGGGGAAAGGTTGATGTCTCTGTTAATCAAACGCGGGGACCAAGAATATTCAAATTGTCTGGTCAGAACTATCATCAAATCGGAAGTCTATTGCCTCCTGATGGATCCAACCCGAAGTTTGCGCAATTATATATTTATGATACAGAAAATGAAGTACAAAATAGAATTCATGCTGTGAGTTTTGGATTCTACCATAAATGAATTATAACACGTAAATATATTTTGCATGAAAATACAATATATAATAATTTCATATATATGTATTTCTGTGCAGTCGTGGCCAAACCATGAACAAACTTCATGTTGAGATTGTTAATGATTTGAAGCAAATGCTTGATGGAAACAATATTTTGGCAAAGACATTTAGAATGGTAAGAGAGAGATTTCAAGAAGATAGAAGCTCCAATGTTAAACTCAGATTAATAGGAAAAAGGGGCACCGATGGAAGAAGATACAATTTGCCTACGGTTTCAGAGGTTGCTGCTTTGGTGGTGGGAGATTTTGAACTATCTAGATGTGATAGGGACATCATTATCGAAACCCAATCCAGACAGCTACAAAGGATAAATGAATTAAATGCTGCCTATTTAGGGTTACAATATCCTTTACTATTTCCATACGGTGAAGATGGAAACAGAGAGGACATTCCTTCCGACGGAGATGATGAATCAACTGGAGGAAGGAAATGTGTTAGCATGCGGGAGTATTTTGCTTATAAAATTCAAGAAAGGAATAATGAAGTTCTGGCGATTGTGTCTTCTAGAAGATTATTTCAGCAATTCTTGGTTGATGCATATACAATGATCGAATCTTCTCGATTAAGGTATATTAGGCTCAATCAAAAAAAGTTGAGATGCCACATGTATAAAAGCTTACAAGATGCTGTTTTGCATAGAGAAATTAATCCTTCTTCTCAAGGAAAAAGGATAATTCTACCGTCCAGCTTCACAGGGGGTGCACGATACATGATTCAAAACTATCAAGATGCTATGGCAATATGCAAATGGGCTGGGTACCCTGATCTTTTCATAACCTTTACTTGCAATCCAAAGTGGCCTGAGATTCGTAGATTTGTAGAGAGTAGGGGCTTAAATCCTGAGGATCGTCCAGGCATTTTAGCTAGGGTATTCAAAATCAAATTGGACCGTTTGATAAAGGATTTACGCGACAATCAGATTTTTGGAAAAGTAAAAGCAGGTATATTTCAATAGTCAACTTCTAAAAAATAATAATTACTTTTTATGTTACATAGGATGATAGGTTTTAAAATGAATATTTCAACTGTATTTATGAAGTGTAATAAATTCTTTTTGGTGCAGTGATTTATACAGTTGAGTTCCAAAAACGAGGGTTGCCTCAAGCTCACATCTTGCTTTTTCTTCACGAGCGTGATAAATATCCAACTGCTGCAGATATTGATCGAATCATTTCTGCCGAAATACCTGATGAATTGGCCGATCTTGTTTATTATAAGGCCGTGCATAATTTTATGATTCATGGCCCGTGTGGTTCTGCAAGAAAGTCTTCTCCTTGCTTGCAGAGCGGAAGATGTACCAAGCATTTTCCAAAAAGGTTTGTTGAGTCAACAATAGTTGATGAGGAGGGTTATCCTGTTTATAGACGAAGGGATAATGGTAGAACTATCAAAAAGGATGGTATTGACTTGGATAGTAGGTTTGTGGCGCCTCACAATCGGTTCTTATTACTTAAGTATGGTGCTCATATTAATGTAGAATGGTGCAATCAGTCACGATCAATTAAGTACTTATTTAAGTATATTAACAAAGAAAATGATCGTGTTACCGCTGCTTTTTCCAAAAGTGTGCAAGAGGAAGATTCATCAAATATTGATGAAATAAATATGTATTATGATTGTCGATACATATCACCATGTGAAGCTGCTTGGAGAATATTCAAATTTCCAATTCACCATAGAGAACCTCCTGTGGAAAGACTATCATTTCATCTTCCAAATGAACAAAATGTTATATTCTCTGATAATGATCCAATTGATGATGTTGCAAATAGACCAAGTGTAAAGGAATCAATGTTTTTAAGCTGGTTTGAGACAAATAAAACATTGCCAGAAGCAAGAGGTTTGACGTATGCAGAGTTCCCTCTTAAGTTTGTTTGGAAGAAACAATTGAAAGATGGGAGAAAAGAAGAACTTCTCAATTTTCCATTGGAAGAATTTTCTTTGTTCCGCCTGGAACTGGTGAATTATATTATCTCAGATTGTTGTTGAATGTGATTGAAGGTCCAAAATCCTATGACGATCTTAAAAGAATCAACAATCATAACCATCTCACTTTTAGAGATGCATGTTATGCACTTGGGTTATTGGATGATGATAAAGAGTATGTGGATGCCATAAAGGAAGCAAGTAACTGGGGAATGCCATCATATCTTAGGCAATTATTTGCCATGTTGCTGTTATCCAATTCGATGTCTCGGCCAGAATATGTGTGGCAATCAACATGGCAATTATTATCAGAAGATATCCTCCATGAAGAAAGAGTGTTGTTGAGTAATCCAGGTATAAATATAGACTTTCGATTTTCAAGTTATCAAATAATATACCAATGTCTAAGCAACTAACCTAACTAAAAAGATGAATTAAATATACCTTATTTGTGAATTAAATTACTCTATCTTAGGTTTTTTAATTTTTTTACGGCAAACACGCATGTTGAGTAATATTATGTGTTGGTAACTTCCCAAGTTTATAGAATAGGTTTCAGAATAAGTAATTTTCAATATATAGAAATTACTACTTTGATGATAAGTCTGCAATACATGGTTTCAATGAAACATCTGAATGGTGTAAGCTGCATATTCACTCATTTTTAAAAGCTAAAATCATGTCGTATTTAGCTGGCTATCAAGAAGCTAATTAGACTGATATAAGACTGGCTATTAGATATACCATATCTAAGCAACTAACCTAACTAATAAGATAAATTAAATATACGTTATTTGTGTAATCATGTAATATATTTTTTTTATATATTACATGCTTTTTTCCTTTAATAACAACGGATGCTTTACATCCTTAGGAACTAAGAGACCTACTCATGATAATGAAGTGTTACTTTTCAATGGAAAAAGTCACAACAATTAAGCATCCGTTGGATCATGAAAGAACATAACCATTCCAAAAAGATAACTGCTACTGTATTAGCATTTTCATAAGTTTAATCAATCAAACCAGTTTAGGAATATGCTAACCACCACAGCAATTAGTTTGCAAATTTCAGAAATAGAAAAGTGGAGAAAATTGTGCATAAGGAAAGGTAAAGCTGGATTTAATCCTTGCTATAGCGTAAGTTTTTCATGTTAGTTTCAGCTGATAGGTGGCTGGTCACTTAAACCACCACCTAGAGCTAGAGCCTAAAAACTATATGCACAAACTTATCTAACTTAAAATAAGAGATTTGAGTTGATTTAGCACGATTATAGCCATGTCTGTAAAACTCCATTATGACGGATTTAGGGCTCATATATTACATGTAATCATGTAATATATTTTTTATATTATTGTTATTTAAATTCTATAATTCTTTTTGTTCTTTCAGAGGCAGAGCTAATAGATGACGAATTGAAAAATCGTTGTTTACAAAAGTTGGAAAAAGTTTTGAAAAGCTGTGGAAGAAGTTTTCATGATTTTCCAACAATGCCAAGACCTCTTTACAATGAGGAAGAAGTTGACCACGGCAATAGGTTAATCTATGATGAATTGCGTTATAATCGCCGTTCTCTGTTAGAGGAACATCAACAATTATTAATGAATTTGACAGTTGAACAAAAGTCGGTTTATGACAAAATTATGAGGGCAGTGAATAAAGCCAAAGGTGGATTCTTCTTTTTGTATGGTTATGGAGGAACTGGAAAGACTTTTATTTGGAAGACTCTGTCTTCTGGCATACGATCTAGAGGAGACATCGTGTTAACTTTTGCATCAAGTGAAATTGCATCTCTTTTGTTATCAGGTGGTAGAACAGCTCATTCGAGATTTGCAATCCCTCTTAATCTAACTGAAGATTCAACATTCAATATAAAGCAAGGTAGTCCTCTAGCAAATTTGATTATAAAGAGAAAGTTGATTATTTGGGACGAGGCACCAATGATCCATAAATATTGTTTTGAAGCTCTTGATCAAACTCTTAGAGATATTCTTAGATTTAAAGACACATCCAGTGCTGATAAACCTTTTGGAGGTAAAATAGTTGTTCTTGGTGGCGACTTCAGGCAAATTTTGCCTGTCATTACAAAAGGATCTAGGCAAGATATTGTTAACGCTACTCTGAATTCTTCGTATTTGTGGGCCCAGTATGAAGTCTTAAATCTAACAAAGAATATGAGGTTACAAAGAGATCAGTTAGATGCAGATTTGGATGAGTTAAAAAACTTTTCTGAATGGATTTTAGCAATCGGTGACGGAAGGATTGGGAGTTCCATTGATGGCATTGAGAAAGTCCAAATCCCCGATGATCTTCTCATAAATAATTGTGATGATCCAACATCGGCAATTGTTGAAAGTACATATCCAGTTTTCTTTAACCATTCCAGTGACATTGATTACCTCCAACAAAGAGCAATTCTTGCTCCAACTCTTGATATGGTTGAGTCGATCAATGAGTATATGGTTTCACTCAATCATAGTCCTGAGAAGACATATTTGAGTTCTGATACGGCTTGTATGTCTGATCATTCTTTTTCAGCTTTGGAGCACGTACATACACCCGAATTCCTAAACAGTATTAAATGTTCTGGAATTCCAAATCACTCTATTACTTTGAAGGTTGGTGTTCCTGTGATGTTGATGAGAAATATAGACCGGTCATCAGGATTGTGTAATGGCACGAGGTTGATCATCACAAGACTTGAAAATCGAGTTATTGAATCCAAGGTTTTATCGGGTAATATGGCTGGACAAAAAGTGTTTATCCCGAGAATGACGTTGACGCCATCAGATGCAAGAATACCTTTTAAGTTCCAGCGAAGACAATTTCCAATTGTTGTATCTTTTGCCATGACAATTAATAAAAGTCAAGGCCATTCATTGTCTCATGTGGGATTATTTTTGAAGAAGCCAGTATTTACTCATGGACAACTATATGTTGCTCTTTCACGCGTGACGAGTAGAAAAGAGTTGAAGATTTTAGTTTATGATGATGATGGCCAAATAACGAATGAAGCTAGAAATGTGGTGTATAAAGAAGTTTTCCGTAATTTGGTTTGAGATGAATCTAGACATGATGGAATTATCAGGTATTTACAATAAATCAAGCAGTTGAAAAAATGGTACAACTTTTGACTTATAGGTGTCATGGCACAAATTAAAGCTATATGGACAGACTTTGTGTGATTGAGCACAAATAGTACTGTTATGTGAAAACTACATTCTCAAGTTGTGCATCCAGTGCTTGAAAAAGGACCTGCCAATGTTAATAATCAAAATTTGGAAAAGTAGATGAAACTTGAATGAGGAAATTGAAGTCGTAAGTAGATGAAAAACAGAACAATACAGTGATATTGGTGATCAACAAAAATGAATACATCTCTATGTTGTTCAACTGTTCTTAAGTTCTACCATTTCATTCCTATTCACTCATGGCTTCTCTTTGAATCTCCTTTTGAATTTTAAGCATCAACAGTAGGTAATATCTTAACAAATGCCAGAAAGTTTTCTAAATATTAGATATGCATAAGCATCAGCAGTAGGTCATGGCACCAATTAGAGCTATATGGACAGACTTTGTGTGATTGAGCACAAATAGTACTGTTATGCACTCCCTTCCTCTTTTGTTTGTCCTTGGTTTGCTCTTACACATTTAGAACAAAACTTGTCTTCAGGCTGTTGTCAACAGTTTGGGAGTGACTTATCCCTGATACAACAACTTTTTCCTGGCTGGACACGTAGTACTGTACAAGCTAAAATACAAGAAAGAAGAGTAGCAACATCCATTTAGGCTTCAATGGTGGCCAAAGAGTTACGTTCTTCAGACCCGATGGATATTTCTCATTGTATCCTTCCTATGACTCCATGTCTTAAGTCAGTCTTCAGATTTGATATCTTAGGTTATGTATCTTGATTAGACTCTATATATTGTTATGAGTTTTGTGCCTCCTCAACTGAATGTTTACTGCTGCAGTGCTCCACTCTCCAAGAAAAAGAAAAAACCTGCATAATGTATTTTCATTGATTTTGTGCATTGTTTTCTTGTTGATCTGTTTGCAAAATGTTTGGCTAAATAAAGTGAAGCTTAAATGTGAGTGGTTCATGTGATAATTGGTGTTTTCAGCACTATACTTTTCAGATATTGAAAGTTGACTTCATTTCCTAGCATCAGCAAAATAACAATTGTGATTCATATTATCTATCGCATATTGCTGTTAGCCATACACTTAAGCATGGTGAGATATTTTTCCTCTTGCCTTCTCTGTAGCTTTTACTAACCTTCTGGTCATAATCCGGGGTCTTTTATTTTTTGATGTAAGAAGTTAATGTTGTTCTCTATGTACAATTCCTTAACCGTAGCAATAGCCATAATGTTTCAGCTGGAACACATCTCATAGAGGTGTAACCAATCGTTTCAAAGGTAAATTTTCTTCAACTTTCTCTACTGCACTTATATTTATTTATTTTTCACTGCATCACCAGATGTTGGTGTGCTTATCGCTGCTGGCACTGTAGCCTTCTCAATATCAATGACGACATTATCTGATTTTCCATCCTTTTTCATCATAAGAGGAGCAGTTTCACTGGTGACTTCATTGTCTTCAGACTTCTGTTCCTCAACTACTGAGGGAGGCCTTTTGCTTTTCCCTTTAGCCTTCACCACTGCAGCCATATGACTGCTACCTTTCTGAAACTCATTTAGTATGTCATATAGCGGCATATCAGCAGGAACACTGGTAAGATGTATGAAAAATAATGATGTTAGGTTATTAGTTCATACATGCCAGCAACGATAAGCACACCAACATCTGGTGGAAATAAATAAAAATTAGGGGATATTTTAGGATTTTTGATTCTTAATTTCATCTTGGTTACCCACATAAGTGATGTTGATTGCAATTTCTCCTTTCTCCTGCGAATTTACTGTTTCAGTTTGTTGTAAAACTTTATCTTTCTGCTTATGATTTGCAGTTTCAGTTTTCTGCAGGTAATGAGGTGGACTTGATGTTCAGGAAATAATAGAGACTTTTTTTCTATATTTCTTTAGGAAGAAGTTGCTCTGAAGGCCTCAAATTGGACATTCAACCTTTTTGTTGTTTCTTTTAGTTTGGTAGAACTGTAGTTCATAAGACATAAGCATCGCCATGTTTTCTTTGCCGATTTTGTAGAAGTTGCTGTACAATTGAGAAGTTGTCTACTTTTTCATCTAAAGATGGTAATGAATGGCTCAAGAAGATGGTAATGAATGGCTCAAGAGTCACAGTTGACACTCCAAGCATGGAGCAAATCATAGGTCCTACGATGTGTCGAAAATTCTTCACACCTCTGCTCAATAATGTGTAAGCAAGTAAGATATCCGATGATTGATCATCTTTGGTTCAATGGATGAAAGAAAAAACACATGTTCTCAGAGATCATAAATGTCTGCGTGCGTCGTATGGTTATAAATTCTAAAGTTGGATTATCGCCACAAAAGTTTATTAAGAACTTAAAATGAGGATGCACATTGTGATTGACATATTAAGAGAATCTCACAAGGTCTCCTTCTGCTAAAATATTGTAACTTTCTTGCATTTGTAGTGCATATTTTCACAGGCTAGAGTGAACCTATGAATATCTTTATCACTTTTAACTCTTGGAATATTTCACAGTTTGTCTCTCATTTCAAGAAAGTTACTACTGTCATACTACTTTCAATACAATTCAAATAAGCAAATAATTAAGAGCAATATTATCATGCTAATATATTTTTTTTATAATTCGCGCATCGCGCGGGTACGTATACTAGTTCTAAATAAAGTTCGGAGGAACGTGAGGGGATATACCTGAATACTTTTTTGCACTTAATTCCAAAATATAAAGTTAGGAGGAAAGTCAGGCGATATTCTTGAATAATTTATTCCCTTTCATTTATTTTATGTTGAAGGTTGAAAATGAAAATAGATTTTTTTTTTTTTTTAAGATGACCAAACAAAAAATTGGCATGGTATTAATAATTACATATAGATGACTAAGTTGCCAAACAAAAAGTTTGTCTTAATAATTATAGATGACCAAGTTGCCTAACAAAAAATGGTACTCTAATAATAGGTCTCAAATATTTGTAAGTTTGAGATTAATCAACTCGATATGGGACAAATACATACAATGTGATGACTTGGAGCCAGAAAACTTTCAATATCTTAACCATTAAATTCTAGACTAATTAAGTCCATAGTTGAAGTATAATCTTCCACTTTTGCTGCAATATATTATTTGGTACTGCGATGAAAACTTGTTCGTAATTCTAGGATAATGATTTTGCCAATTCATATAATCAACTCCTACTAATATTTGTTGATTAATGGATTGACAAAATTCATGTATCACCGTTAGTTTACATGGACGATAAATATTTTTCGTTTTCCTTCAATGACAGAACAAATTCAATCAATATGCTCAAGCTCATGGTTTGCTTTGTGTTAATTCATTATTCTGAAATCTGAATGACTATCTATCATTTCTGAGTTATCGATCAATATGTCGAAAATTATTCTTTGGATCTTTTATTGTTATCTTTTAATTTTCCAATGGTTTTAGCACAAAATGAATATAGTTTTGAGATATTATTCCATTGCCTTTTAATTTTACGAAGGACATGATATTAACGAGAAAATCATCCGGGGTTACAGAGTGATAGATATGATTTCTCTATTTTTAAGTATAGGTTTTGGATTTTAAGCCATGAGAATAAAAGAATTCCAATAAAGAACACTTTCCCTTTATTGAATCTCACGCGGTACGAATCCAAATTAGTTAGAATCACTGTACAAATATCAAATATTAAATAGAAAAAAAGATATTGACGCGAATACACTTTCCCTTTAATAAATCCCATGCGACACGAATGCAAATTAATTAGGATCATAATACATATATCAGACACTAAATGGGAAAAAAAAAAAAAGATATTGACGCGAAAAGTTACAAACATGTGGTACTAGTGCTAAATCGTCGGTGACTCTATTATTGTGCTTGATACGATTTGGGACAGAGTAAGACATCACACCAAAAACATTTTAGAGTGAAGTGACTGCTGACTACTATATACCCCACTTCCCTCTCCAAAACATGTTTATTTTTGTTTCCCACCCGGTGTTTGGTACCCGCATTAGAGTCCGATTATATTCGGATTCACGCCGCATAGGGCCCCTTTCGGGGGAAGCGCTCCCTACCAAGGATTTTTCCATACCCAGGACTCGAACTCGAAACCTCTGGTTAAGGAAGAGCAGTCTCATCCACTGCACCACATCCTTTGGTGGTTCTCCAAAACATGTTGCAATATACTGACCTTGATTCTTTTGGTCTTACATTAAATTGTTAGGTGTCTGACCAGTTTGCTCACACCTTATCTATTTAATAGGATACTTATTTACTTTTATTGTACAAATATCAAATAATTCTGCCCATCAAATCTTAAGCATAAAAGAAAAAATTAGTACCTAATATTTTGTTTTTTTTTATTTCTATTGAAATATGAATATGAAACCTCGTGATTCTTCTTCGCTCCTTTTACCACTAGGTCCATATCCTTGTATGTCATTGAATGACTATTATTAACCATTTAGAAATAAAATCATATATTTACATTACTTGAAATAATGAATCATCAGCTTTTAGTGGAAAGTTTTATTTTTAGGAAAGGTTAGGAAGGGATGACATATGTTTTCGTTTTCTCCTTTTTGTTGGAGATAGATTATTTAAACTTTTTTAATGGATGAACCCAATCTTTTCTCGCCACGTTCTGATTACACTAAGTATTTTGCTTTTTTCTTTTTCTTTGTGATGGGGAGGCTAAAGCTAAAATAAAGTCTGATAATTGAAGCCTTCCACATGTAAGATATTTAGTAGCAGTAACAAAGATTTTGGGTTCGAATTATGGGAAATAAAAAAAAATTAATAGGAAGTTCTTCCCCTTTTAAGAATGCTATGCAAAATTAATTTGGATTAGTCAGTTAATTTGGTATATCATATGATGTTAACAAAAAAACAGGAAGATAGGCCTATTAAAATTACAACAAAATACACATGACTTCACACCATAACAAAAAATGGCCCATGTTTTTAAGTTTTACCCTACCTAGTCCATATTGTACATATTTTGAAAGCACTGCTAAATTCAAAATATGTGTTCTTACAATCATTGCTTCTAAAAGCTATGGAGTTAAATATGTATTCTCACAACCAGTGCTTTCACTCTCTCTTCTTCTCACATCTTCTACATATGCTTCAAGGGGCTGAGTATTTTCTGCTTCTCCCCATGTGTCACCTGGTTGCGATGTAAGAAAATTGAAAAGTAAAAGTCCACCATTGAGAAGGCCATTCAAAGCTTTGCTTTCAGAATATGATTTTTCGAGTTTGTTAGTTGTTTGGATTGGATGTTTTCCAATTGACTGCAAATATCAAAAGGAGTTCAAGATTTAAATTTGAAGTGATTTGGAGTAGATTTGAGCAAGATTTGAGTTAAATTTCCGAAAAGACGCAAGGAAGAAGACGAAGCCAGTTTTTTGTATAATCTTGTATAATAGTGTATATGAGTGTATAAACACATCTTATACACTTTTATACAAACGTCTGTAATGAACTTCTTCTACGATTTTCAGTTGCAAATCTTGTTCAAAACCAGTTCAAATCTCCATTAAATGACTTCAAATTTTATATACAATCTCCTTATACCATTTCTAACAAGTTTAAATAATACCCACTCCAAAATTCTCACGAAATCAAATTTGGAATTTAAACTCACATATTTAAGCTTGTTAAAAATCTAATTTTCACTACCCAAGTGGATTTGGTTTGTTGAACTAATATTTGAGTCACAATTACTGATTCAAAAGTTAACTTAAAAGCTTGAGCAATCTTTTTTAAAAATTAAATAGTAATTTCGAGAATCTATTGGAGTTGAATGTTGAGTATTAACCTATTATTTTTAGGCTAATTGATTATAAATTGAAATATGGCTATAATATTGAAAAGTAGGGAGCCTAATTATTCTTATTTGAAATTTTCCCTTAAGTTTTTTCTTCTGGTAGATCAATTGATAAGTAACAAAGGATAATAATGAGACAAAAAATAACAAAGCAAAATATACAGAGGTGACAAGTATTTTTTCTTTTCTTCAAATTTTGAGTTTCTTGATTAAATATTCTTCTTTCTTTTTTTGGGATGATGTACTGTTCATTCCCCACATTATTTTGTATTGGTATTGTTCATTTTTCGAAAGTTTGGATCTCATAAAAAGATAAGTAAAATACTACTCTATTGTTAATTCTTGGAGGTGGAGTAAGGAAAAAGGCAAAGAGAAACTTTTCAATAATTCCATTGCATTTCTAAATTCTTCTTAGTCCATCTCGAGCAGCGAGCAAGAGTCAAAAGTATAAAGGAATGAAAATGAAATGAAGTAGTCAATTGGTAATTGTGACTTGGTTACTATAATGGTACCGATTAGTTTGATATTGTTTTGTCTATGACTGCTAGCGCTTTATGTTATTTTTCATACTTTTGCATAGTATTTCTGTTATGGCCTTTTCATTTAGTTGTTGTCTCTCACGGTACTGATATTATTTTTCTGGATTCTGTTGTTGTCACGAATTTATTGTCTCTAAGCCGAGGGTCTCCCAGAAACAACCTCTCTACTTTTCCAGGATGGAGTAAGGTATGGGTTTGCGATGGAATGATAATTATCTCATCATCGTTAATTAAAAGTTTCAGATTTAAGTATTTCTAAAAATGAAATTATTTTCGATGAGAAGCGCTTTATCACAAAAGTGAAATTTCTAATACAAATCTGAATTAATCGGGTCCATAAAAGGATACCAGACATCTGAATAAATAATAAGGTATTGACCTTTAGTGGTCAAGAATAGTCACACTTGTCCATCCTACGCCGAGTTTTCATTTTGGTTTTAAAATTAAATTAAACCTATCAAAAGTTTATTTATTGTTTGACATTTCTTATATTATAGTTGGACAACAAAATAGAAACAACAATGATATCAGGAAGCTACAGTTTGACATCTTTGGTGGTATATATATGGAGTTAATAATGCGCCATGCTCTATTTTATTAGTCCAATAATTCTGTAAGTATTAATTGTCTTTCTTAAAACCATTATAATCGTGCTTATCCTTTAAGTATATTATCTTTAATGGGATTAAATTTCTTGGGGGAGGTCAAATTTGATTTGGTCATAATTATATAAAGTAAAATTTGAGAACCTCCCAAAGTTGACCGAAGTACAACTGTTCTTAGCATAGAAGCACGCCAATAAGGACGGTGATCGATTAGTTATTTCTCTCCTTTTTATTTATTTATTGGGATTTGATAAGGCATTTTCCTTCGTAATTCTAAAAATCCATATTCCAAAGAGCCAATAATAAATTGTTGAGAAATATTTTTTCTTAAAATGATTGAGATATCCTTAAAGGTGCTTATAAATAGAATTGAGAGGAACTAAGGAGTTTTAACTTGTAAAGGATATTACAAGGATTACAAAACGTATTAGGGTTATAAAAAGTTAATCAAAACAAAGGTATTTATTACTCCCTCTATTTCATATTAACAGTCCTAGTTACTAAAAATAATTATCTCAAATTATTTGTTCTTTTAGAAGTTCAAGACAAAATTAATTATTTTTTTCTTTTTTTTACTCTTAGAATAATTGTTCTTGAAGATGGAGATAACACATAAATAGAATGAATATTCATTGAAGAGAGATTATATTTAAGACATATAGTCTAATCACTTTCCTAATTAATATTTTTTAAATGGCGTGTAAAAGAGAAATACGACACATAATATAAGACCGAGGGAATAGTAGAAAAACAATTAGTTGGAGATAACCTTGATTTAGCTTATATGCATTTGGTACTTATCGAATTCGCACAGATAAACTAAAAATATCCTAATAATTAATTTGACTAGTTCAGAAATTTACCTAACACTTTCAATTTAGACTAGTTTGACCGACTTAATTTTTTTTTTACAAACACGGTCAAAATTAATTTTTCTCTTTTTATTAACTAATTATGTGAAAATTAAAATACAAATTACGAGTTAAATCTTAAGCTGTTAACTATGTTTCGAAAATATCACCGTTGTCGTAACGTTGCGGCAACTATTAACTCGCAACAATAGCCGCGAGCGAGTTCTCAGGCCTATTTTGTCGGTGGTTATTATTAACTGAACAAATATCATTTATTTCTCGGTATTTTCCCCGCGAATTACCTGCCTGTTTTTCAGAACGAAATAAAAAATATCACACAATTTTAACCTCTATTTTCATCCCTTTTTTCGCGGGAACTTTTTATTCCTTACCCTTCCCCACTTTCTTTCTTTAGTAGTAGGATTTTAGGTATCAAATTCAAAAATTATCTTCTTTTTATTTTTTTCTAGTTTTTAAAAAATATTAAAAAAGAAGAATGTCCATAAGCTGAAGTAAGCTTTATTGTCAGCAAAGCACCTACCATTGGCATGTATTTATTTGTTTTTTAGTTGATACTATTAATTTTTTGTATATGATCTTGGCGGCATTTCTTTCTTTTTCAAAGTTTTAATGGCTTGTTACGACATATGGGCTCAATCTTTAGGTAAATTCCTGTTGTCGGACTCGGATCTTTATTTAAATAATTTTTAGCAGATTCAATACGTAAGATATACTGTTATCGGTCATTCAAGGTGTTTGCTTTTATTTCTTTATTCATTCAAATTTTGGATTTTCTTATTGTACTTGTTAATGGTGTTAATTTTTTAATTTTGCTTTTGACTATTCAGATCAAAGCTTATATTCTGGACCAGTGTCTTGCTATACACTTCCTTTGTCTTGTCAGCTGGAGCATTCCCTTTTTTCTGGGTTGCTGCAATTGATATAAATTTATCAATAATTTCTCTGGTATGGTCAGCCAATAAAAAAGAAATACTGTAGTACTATTGGCCGTCAACAAGATGATTTTTGAGAAGGAAAAAGGTTCAGAAAAGAGAAATGTGCTAGTTGGAATTCGATTTGACGGCCATATTAGAGAGTTGTTGAATTGGGCTATTGTAAAAGTTGCAAATCCTGGAGATAGGGTTGTTGCTCTACATGTTTGTCGAAATGCCGGTACATTAAATTTTTACTTGTTTTAATTGAATTTGCTTTGTTTGTTAACTAAATGTTGTTGTCTTGACATTATATTGTACCTTATTTTTTCAGATTCAATTGCAAAAGATAAATCTTTGTTGGACACTTATTTGGATGATTATGATGGCTTATGTAATAAAAAGCAGGTTGCTTTTTCCTTTTTTCTTTTCTTCCTAATGATAAATTGTCTTTTTGGAAAATAAGAAAAACCACCGATTGTGATTGATGTAGGGTTGTTTTTGGTTGGGAATTTCAGGTGGATATTATTTCTCTGGTGTTAAAAGGAAGTTCAATTAGAAGAGTTTTGGTAAGAGAAGCAAAGAACCATGCTGCAGTTGCTGTAGTTGTAGGAACTAGCAAACATAGTACTCTTGGGTAAGTAAAGCTACCGGCTCGACTAATCTGAATTCGCATCCTACTAGAAGTTTTTGGTTATTCTATTTTTGATTCGTTGTGTATCGTGCTAATTAAATTTGAAAGGGACTTGTGTAGGAGCTGGACCTCAATTTCTAAATATTGCGCAAAGCGGCTTCCTATCACTACTGAGATTATGGCTGTTGACAATGGGAAGGTTTTCTTTAGAAGAAGCTCTAGTTCTCAACTCAAAGGTTTGATATTGCTTTCAGATTGCACATTTATGAGCTTATAATTTTCTTCTTTTTTGTATAAGAGAAGCTGAATTTGTTCTGTTTTCGGTGAGTATAGGTTCTTTTAGTGATCCAAAACCGAGTCTTCAATCAGAAAGAAGTTCTACTCTAAGGGATTGCCTATCTGAATTTGGTGAATCTGAGGTGCCTGAAATGGGAAGATTCAGTTATGAAGTGAGTAATACTGAGAATCCTAAAGAGGAAACTGTGAGTTCTTTAGCGGAACACAAGAAAAATTCTCTTTCACTAGGTTCAATTTCTCTTCCTACCGAAGATTTTGCTACTGATACTCCTGGTTGGCCCCTTTTACAAACCACGAGTTCATTGAATCAACCGGCTAAAATAGTAAGAAAAATGTCGGTGGTGCAATGGGTGATGACCTTGCCAAATCGATCTATGTTAGATAGTCCTAAATCCGATTGTTCTCCAAAGGAGATGCGAAATGCCTTTGGGATGGAAAAAAGCTACTTCACGGATTGTAATGAGAAGGAAAGTGCATCAGTTTGTAACCAGCTGATAAAAGATTTGCAGCTTATACTTGAGGCAAATTCATCCGGCATCAAATGGTTTAGCTATGATGTTTTAAAATCATCGACTTCCAACTTCTCCTCAGGTTGGTTTTTCTAGCTTTTATCTACACTTCATTCTCTAAATTCATTTGCTTCCTAAACATTGGAAATTTGTGCAGAGAAAATGATCGGGAAAGGAGGGCGCAACAGTGTATATAAAGCTCAACTTTCTGATGGAAAATCAGTGGCAGTAAAGATTTCCACTTCATCAGAGGAAGCGCGAAAAGATTTCAGGCAGGAAATGGACATTATGACAAGAGTTAAACACAAGAATATTGCTAATTTACTTGGAATTTGCATAGAGGATTCCCATCTGATATCTGTTTACAATTTTCTTTCACAAGGGAATTTAGAAGAAAATATACATGGTAAGCTGCAAATCAAGAATTTATTTCTGTAAAAAATAAAAACATCCAAGGTATTCTATTAATGTTTTGTCAATTTTCAAAAGCAGGAAGAAGCAAATCAGTTTTGCAATGGGAAACAAGATTCAGAATAGCCGTTGGAATTGCGGAAGCCTTAAATTACCTACACAATGAATGTCCAAGGCCTGTTATTCACAGAGATGTCAAGTCATCAAACATCCTTCTCAGTGATGATTTTGAACCTCAGGTGTGTTTGTCAAACTAACAGATAGGACAGTTATTTCATTATTGTACATTAAACAAGACCATTAATTCGTTTACGATTTAAGTGATGATTTTGAACCACAGGTCTGCTTGTCAAACCTACCTGTAATTATCTTATAATTGACTTTATTGTGTAAATATTTTGTACATCGTTAATTCATAGAACTTAAACTCGCTGGTCAATTCTCCTTTTCAGCTATCAGATTTTGGGTTAGCGATATGGGGACCCACAAAAGCATCCTACTTGACTCATAGTGATGTGGTGGGAACCTTTGGTTATCTAGCGCCGGAGTATTTTATGTATGGGAAAGTAAGTGATAAGATTGATGTCTACTCCTTTGGTGTTGTTCTGTTGGAACTATTATCAGGGAGAAAAGCTATTGGCTTTGAGACTCCAAGTGGTCAAGAAAGTTTGGTCATGTGGGTAAGCATCTGTACTTTGGCAATGTAACTTTTAGTCCAAATTACAACTTCATTGGTCTCTTCATCTAAGTTTTTCTCTAAAATTATTTTCCAGGCGAAACCCAAGTTAGAAAGTGAGGATATTAAAGCAATTCTGGATGAGAACTTGGATGTGAATATAGAAGATGATAAAGTCCAAAGAATGATTCTTGCAGCAAAACTCTGTCTTACACAAGCAGCAAGGCTACGTCCTAACATAAACCAGGTAACTAGCTAATTCATTATGGGGGCTTTTTTCTTGGGAGGATAAAGAATACAGCCTACTATACAGAATATTTTATTTACTGTTCGTGTACTGTGCGGAGTCATTCATATCCCTATCTTAGCAAATTGTCTCATATTTGCTATCGGCCCTAATGAAGCTCCAACCAGAAGTATAACTGGAAGAAATTTTAAGCCATCGTCAAAAGTAGAGGGGTAAATTAAGATCTTTTCTTGAAGTATTTTGACACATGGAATCGACCTAATTCATGTTGGGCTCCAAGGGTAAATATGAGATGATTTTGCCCCAACAAAAATATAATTGTTTCTTATAATAGAGTAAATTTGGACATTTTTCCTTTTTTTTTTCTTGAATGGAAACACTAAGATTGTAACACCATATTGTTATTTGAGTAGATCCTGAAGATGTTGAAGGGGGAGAAAGATGGAAATAAAGAAGCTAATGGTGGAAGTGGTGAGGATCATAACAATTTAGAAGAATATAATGATGATGAAGTATATCCAGATTCAAGTGCAGAGTCTCATTTAAGTCTTGCATTACTTGATGTGAATGATAATTCCACATCTTTCAGCAGCAGTACTCAGGACCAAAGCAGCCCTCTTTCTTCCGTAGATGAATACTTGAGAAAAACATGGAGCAGATCCTCAAGCTCAGAATATTAGTAGCTTTTACTACAAACTTTTTGCAAATCTGTCATTGTGTACAGTTGGAAGAAGAAAAAATGCACCCATTGTTGAGGTGATTAGATTTAATAGGAACAAGAACTTTGTGATAATAGCAAGAAAGTTGTCAACCCCACAGATCTTTTGCAATTCTGTGGATCGAACTGTTGTAATAAAGTTCATTATCTTTTTCTTTTGCTGCTTTTGAAAGTTTAATTTTGGCAGAGGTTAAGAAATCAACCAAAATTGCTCTATTTTAATCTCAATAATTAATTATGCGTGAGTCTAAATCGTTACTACCTTTTAAAGCGAGTTAACTAATAGTGAATCCATTAATGATTAAAACCAACTCCTAAATAGTACGTAGAGAGAATCTTCATTCTCCTTTTTCTTTGTGTAAACTATTCTTGCAATTCTCATTAATATATATTCTTCCTTTTGCATCAAGGATTAGAATATTGTGAGCATATATCTTAGTCAAATTCAAGCTTTTACGTAGCGCTGTCAAGTTTGGCAAGGCCAAATGATTCGCCCAAACCGTCCAAGGTCGTGCTGGTTATTGACCTGCCCAATTATTGAACTTAGTCAATTTTGACCTAACCAATCTCAGCCAACTTAAAGTTGGACTAATTTTTAGCCCAAATTGATGCATGAGTAATTAACTTTATCAAAATATCTTAGAAATAAATTTTTTTTTTTTGTTTGATATGTTATATATGACCATGACAAAAACAAAAATAAATTATTTTGTAATTACAATTAATAAGAAAACAACACATATTAATTAGAGCTTAATAAGAGTTGGGTGGGTTAGGTTATGACCCGAATTTTAGCTCATCTTGACCCAACCCATCTTAGCCCAAGTAACTTTTGGGCGGGTTATTTGACCCACCCAATTATTGATTCAGCCCATTTTGACCCGCCCAAAATCGACCAAACCCGCCCATTTGACACCCCAAATTCGAGAGTCTACCGGAAATAGCCTCTCTACTCCTCCGGAGTAGGAGTAAGGTTTGGGTACACATTACCCTCTCCAGACTCCACCCGTAGGATCTCACTGGGCTGTTGTTGTTGTTGTTGACACCCCTGCTTTTACGCAAGGTATTGGCTAGTTAGTACCAAGGGACTTGATATCTAATTCTCAAACAATCACAGCTTAATCAGGATCACTTGAGTGTACAAGGCATTAGGAGTGCACGCAGGATCGGGGAAAGAATTCGGATCAGTTGATTGTGTTCCCATAAAAAAGGTGCTAACTTATAGGAAAAGAAATCAAGTTACTATACAATTTCTTTCCTACTAGAATAATTTTCTTATATTTAACCTCATCTAAGGAATACATAACCACAAATTATAAATTTCATACCAAGATCATAATTTTAAAACCGTTTGAATTTTTCATTAGTTAATTATTAATGTCAATAACACAACAGTCCAAACAGTAACAAAATTACGAAACTTGAAAACTTGCCGTAGAGTCCTAGTGAGTCCGATCCAACCCTAATATTGAAAACTTGCCCTAAAGCCATACTCCCTCCGGTCCAAAATAAGTGATTTTTTGGCCTTTTTCTTGTGGTCCAAAATAAGTGATTTTTTCAGATTCAAGAATGAATTAATTATTTTTTTTCTCCATTGTCCTTGAAGTAAATGGTGTTGGAATATGTGTTAGGAGTGTTTATGTGAGATAGTAAAGGTTAATATAGTCAATTCCATTGCTAATTAATGCCAAAAGGTGGATTTCTTAATTTGTGTGAAAACATCCAAAAAAATTCTTTTGTTTCTCTTTCTCCATAATCAATTATGGAGAAGCATTGTGTTGATGACATAGTATTCCAGATCCTAACATGATCCCGACTTTGTCAAATTGCACAATGCTCGTTCTCTAGCCCGTCCCTCCACCACCCGCCTCCTTTTGTTTGAAGTAGAAGTATGTCCTCGTATGGAAGGCGATCTTTCAATAAAAAAGGAAAGACCAGAATTAGAAAGATTTTCTTTACAACTACTCGCGCCTCGCCATTATTTCAACTATTATCAAATGAGTGTTTGTTCGCATTATTGCAATGGTCTTGTTTGCTTGTATAGCTTTAAAGATACTCAGACTTATTTGTATAATGTCACAACAGGAGAGATAAAAGCTTTGTCGCGCTCTCTACGACTCAAGAAATTTACGTGCGACGCCGATTGGATCCTCAACTTTCTCTGGGATTTGATTCGATATCAGGAAAATACAAGTTGCTTCATATTATTGTGGGAAAAAGCAACGGTAATGGAGTAATTGAGACTAAAATTCGAACTCTTGGAATCGACTCTTCCTGGAGAAAAATCCATATGCCGTCTAATTGTTTTCTTAAGCCTAAGATATGTATTTTCCTCAACGGGGTTATTTATTCAACTGATTATTCATTGAATTGTATTTGTATCTACTACTTCAACTTCAGAACGGACAACTTTGGGAAACTTTCCCCAAAATATTGCAGTCTCATTCGCCTAAATAAAATGCAAACTGCACTACGGGGAAAATTGGTTATACATTGCTGCTTCAACCATAACGGGAGACGTGAAAATCGCAATTTGCTATACGATGACATTAACAATATTTTTATGAGATTGAAGAACTCTAATTATCCCGATTTGGAGGAGAAGGTTGCATTGATTGAAGCAGAAAGGATTGACAAGATGACGTTATCAGATGTTTTATTAGCAACAGCAAGCATTATTAGTGCACCAGTTTCTCTGGTGTTTCCCAATCCTTTTCTGTTAAGAAATGTTAGTATCTTTGTTGAGAACATTATCTCATTATCGTCTTTAGTTTGAAAAAGATTTGTTTAGTTTCTATTAATGGTATTTTATTTTATTTTATTCAGAGAGCTGTAAACTAGTATGTTTTTTGTTCTTATTCAGTTTTAGTTTCAGCCAGTTATTATTGTACATACTAGTTCTTAAACGTCGTGCGTTGCACGTTTGTGTCCTGTGCAAATAATGCTGAACGAAATGACATATGCATTACATTAAAACTAAGTGTAGTGAGTAATATAAAATTTAAGGAAAAAAGAACAAACTTGTTATAAATAGAATTATATTTATGGTGAATGTCTATATTTAGAGAGATTCTAGGGTTCATTGCTTGGTGGCTAAGTCACCCTCTCCCTATAAATAGAGGGTTCTATTCCATTGTAATTCATCCCAAATCAATAAGAATTCTCTCCCTCTACTTTTCTCTACAATACTCTTCTTCTTCTTTTATTGTTCATAACACGTTATCAGCACGAGACTCTAACCAATTGAGTAGAAGCTTTGGGATTGAGCATAATGATTGTCAATTATTCCATGAACTTCTTTCATGATTAAATTCTGGATTTAAGGTAAGTATTTTACCGTATTTTTCTCTTTTATTCTATACTTTGATTTTAAATACAAGCAAAGACAACAAAGTTTGATTATAACTCTAATGGAGTTTGTAAGAAATTATAACCACATGAAGTGGTAAAATTTCTATGCCCGCCATGATCAAATTCACGTATGATTGTGGGCAAAGAATTGAAAACCCGTCCCATTGAATTTGCTCCATTCTCATTCCCTTAAGAGAATGTGATAGCAGTATGTGATAAGTCTGAAAGAAGACAAAATTATTACTATGAATGTATCAATGGATATGGACGTGACAATAGACGAAATTATAATCGTCATCATTTGTGGTAATGAGAACAATAAGGATTCTCAAAATAATCTTTCACTCTGTGAAAAATATTTGTCATCGATTTGACATGAGATTTTGTAAAGCACATATAGATGATTATGGTCCATTCATGATGTGAATGTGACAACATCTGATTTATGAATACATATTCATTCTTCAAAGAATATGAACGTGCTAGTGGTAGTGAATATACCGCACTCACCTCTAAAAGGAGGTTTGAGATGATATAAGAAAATAATGTCATTATTATGGCATGAATGGTCATTGGTCACGTACCTATTGTACGCCAAAATATTTTGGCATTGTGATTGTTAAAAGACAACGGCAATGCAAGAAACAGATCTTGCATATAATTTTGACCATAACCGTAATGGTATAACTTTCTCTTTAAAAGAGATATTCACCATATAGGTGTTGATGAATATGTGGTACTGCAAAATTAATTGAGAACTCTGCAAGAGCCAATTATACTATTTTGGAGAAACACAATTGATTACCAATAAGGTATTGTGTTGTAGTAAGTCTCAAAGAAACTTATTCAGTTTCCAAAGTATATGCGAAAGCGGTTGATTATATTGAGACTATAAATAAAGGAAAGATTTAATATCTTCTATTACTACAACTTGTAGCGCGGTAATATGTATGTGAAAAGCTACCCGCTTTATTCTCCAATTTGTACTACACAAATAAAAGAATACCACAATAAAGTGGATGTTTATTGATATAAAACCCATATCATAATAAACTTGGAGTTTATTGATAATTGCACACGTCATGGTGTAAATCTGAAATTTATCAATATTGATAATTTATTCAGTTGGCATAACTAGTTTAGCCATATCAATTTAAGTATGACGTGCAAAAATAAAAGAGAGTTCGTATGGGTAAATATTAAAGAACTAGAAAGTTCTTTACGGATTCTCTTACGTTGCTTGTTCTCATTAATTAATAGACCAATTAAAATTGGGATTGAATCCCATTAATGCTGGAAATATCAAAGGTGAATATGGGCCCATTCACCTGCCATGTATACCACATAAGATGCATCTATGAGATGATTACATGTGCGATTATTATTAACCCGCAACCTGGCCAGTGTTTGCGAGGTAACTTGCTCACTAATTTAATTTCGAGCATAATTTCCAGATTTGCTATTCAAGAAGTTCATCTTGATAAGTTGGTTTACATCACAGTTGGTTTAGCAAAATGATTTATTAAGTGCCTCTACTTAATTGCTAAACAAGTGCTTACGAGAACAAAGTCATCTATATCAGTTTGATATAGGTTATACACGAAAGTATATTACATTCTCCCCTCACAAGTGGTTCAGGGTGAGGAACCAAATAATTCCATCTTATTATAATTGATGTGCGGTGTATATTTTGACTAACATCATAACGCACAAAGATGGGTTCTCAAAGTTGAGGAAACAAGTTAGTTTTCTAACATGAGGGGGAGACATGATAAACAGTTGAGAAAAAGTTACGTGGAATGAATTATCATTTGTACATCTAGATCTTCGAATAAAATAATATGAACTTGAAGCTCATAAAAGGATAATTCATGTGCAATTTATTGCAAAGCATGCCAGACGCATTTGCTGACCCAAAGAAAGTAACTATATTCTCATTGCAAATGCTCTTATTAAGTCCTAGAAGGACAACGTCTATGGTACGCTTAAAGCATATAGACAAATTGGTTTCAAATAAACTTCTTAATATAGAAGATGAGCAAATGATCAAAATGATCATAATAAGGAGGCAAGTGATCTAGAAGATCACATGACATAACACTTCATAAAATCTCAGGAGAGATTCAGGTACCTGAAAATATGAATAAAGAGATCTCTATGTCATGTCTTTATAAAAAATAAGGAGGTTGGAACCGATATAAAATTTTTGTCGACGACATCTATAATAGCACTAAATATATATATGAGGATCTTATGTCTGAAGAAACAATTCAAGTAGAATTTGGTTTCATATGAAGACATGTAGTTTTGAACATGTAGTTCAAACACTTGAAAGTATAAAGTCAATGGTATGTGCAATCAGTTTTCGATATCTTATATGTCTAGCATGACATGAAAACTTGATATGCATCTAAAGTCTATTATATGGCTTATATGACTTAACAATCCCTGAAGGATTTAAATTGCTTAAAGCATATAAAATTCATGGTCATGAAGTACCACTTCCTTAGTGCAATTTGTGCACAAATGTATCTTGCTATAACTATATGCATGATAATATGATAGCAAGATTTTTCACCTCTTGTGAAGATATTGAATTGACGATTCCGACAAGATCATATGAAGACAATACATCTATTAGGGATGATGATTTCAAGGTGAAACAAATTCGTTGAAATTAATATGGCTGATATTGTTTATCAAATCTCTACCAAAGATCTTTTGAAGATGGTGCACAAGATTGGAATGCAAATGCTTAAAGATGTGAATTGATGCTCTCATCAGGGGGAGTTAATACGCGTTGTACTCTTTTTCCCTTACAAGGTTTTGTCCCACTGGGTTTTCCTTGCAAGGTTTTTAACGAGGCAACCAAAAGGCGTATTGTTAGATATGTGTACTCTTTTTCCTTTTCTAGAAATTTTTTTCCCATTGGGTTTTATTTTAGTTAAATTTTTAACGAGGCATATTATCTGTTGAATAGACATTCAAGGGGGAGTGTTATAAATAGAATTATATTTATGGTGAATGTTTATATTTAGAGAGATTTTAGGGTTCATTGCTTGGTGGCTAAGTCACCCTCTCCCTATAAATAGAGGGTTCTATTCCATTGTAATTTATCCCAAATCAATAAGAATTCTCTCTCTCTACTTTTCTCTGCAATACTCTTCTTCTTCTTTTATTGTTCATAACAAAACTTAAATTGATAAGCACGTCTTTGCTGAACGACACATGAATAGATATTGTGCAAAATTAAACAACTAAATTTAGTTAGGCATGTAAAATGTACATTTTCATGCTATTAGGGGCAAACATGAAATATACTCTAATCGTATCTAATACTTCTTTATAGATAATATTCTTGAAGTACCTACTCCAGTAAAAGCAATTGCCTAATTTATATAATAAATATAAAATATTCATTTTCGCGCTTGAAAGAGCAACTATGTTCTGACAAAGAGAGTAAACACAATAACAAAGTACAACAACAACAACAATAACTTACTCAGTATTATCCCACACTGTGGTTTCTGGGGAGGGTAGTGTGTACGCAGACCTTACCCCTACCTTGTAAGGATAAAGAGGTTGTTTCCAATAGACCCTCGACTCAGGAAAGCATAAGCACCACATTAATGAAAATATAGCCAAGAAGGGACAGTACCAAAAAGTCATATAAAAGCAGATTAAAATAACAAGATAGTAAGGTGATTAACAATGAAATAAAACAACGGTTAGTCACAAAAATCTACTACCAACAGAAAGCGAGACTGCATGCCAATACTACTGTTATGAACACTCTAGACTACCTACTCTATTACCCTAATCCTCGACCTCCATACCTTCCTATCAAGGGTCATGTCCTCGGTCAGCTGAAGCTGCGCCATGTCTTGCCTAATCACCTCTCCCCACCTCTTCTTTGGCCTACCTCTACCTCTCCGTAGACCCTCCAATGTCAACCTCTCACACATCCTCACCGGGGCGTCTATGCTCCTCCTCCTCACATGACCAAACCACCTTCCTGCATCGTGTCCTCAATAGGGGCCACACCCACCTTGTCGCGAATAACCTCATTTTTGATCCTATCTAACCTGGTGTGCCTGCACATCCATCTCAACATCCTCATTTCATCTTCTGGATATGAGCGATCTTGACTGGCCAACACTCATTCCCCATACAACATCGTTGGTCTGGCCACCACTCTGTAGAACTTACCTTTAAGTTTCGGTGGCACCTTCTTGTCACAAAAAACACCGAAAGAGAGTCTCCAAAACACAATAACAAAGTGATATGATGTAAAGTCCAGTGTTATATAAGCTTGCATAAAGTGTAATGTAACAGTTCCGGTTTCTATGCGTAACTACTGACTGCTATGTTTTTCAAAATGCCATAAATTAGCTCATTCCTTATTAACCATTAACAAAGCAAAATCTTGTTTCTTTTTTCTTATTTTTAAATTTTTATGCCAAGAGAGGAGTAGTGGGAAAACATAAACATCTATATAGAATCAATCCATCAATAAAATGGGTCAATTAGCGAGAAAAAGATCAATAAAAAAGATAATTATTATAAAAAAAAAAATAGTGACGGTAAATTGCACACTCAATCCTTGCAACATGCTCTTCCCAAGAATTTGAAATTCATTTCGCAAAAGGAAAAAAAGAAAAAAAAAAGAAAAAGAAATGTCATGAAAATTCTAATAAAGCTCGTTATTTTACAAAGACCAAATTTCTCAAAAATTTATTAGCTAATCGATTAGCTTGATTATAAGAAATCATTTCTCAAAAACTCATAAGCTAGTCAATTTGCTTGATTACGAAAGCTGATACTTCTGCAATTTATTATCCGGCGAAATAACTAATAACATTTCAAAGTGATACTAAATAAAAATTAGCATAAACAAAAATATATAGTGTCATGACCAGAAATTGTCACGACCTAAATCCACGTGACCGGCACCCGGCACACTATCCGACCCGAGTGAACCAACATATATGATGCACCCAAACCATATACATGAAAACCAATTTAACTACGGAAGCTCTTTGAAAACTTTATATATTTTCAAGTTAAACCATGGAACAATTTTCCAATTCAAAATCATATATGAAGCTTCTCATAATCATAACAATGAGACTAAGTAAAATAAATAGGCTGAATACATATAGAGACACTTAAAGTTGGCACGATTTTTCATTTAGACACCTAAACTTAGAGGTGTTCCTAATGAGCACGTACATTACACGAACTTTGTTCCAATTAGACACTCTTTTGACAATTAGTGAAACTTACAAAGTATGTGCAGTACACTCGCTGCTGGTGTGGCAAATGGCGAATAAAATGATGACATATATCTTTTTGAGTTAAAAAAGAGAGGAAAAACTATGTTAAATTCTATTTAATGTGTGTTCTTGGTGTTCTTCACTATCTTCATGTGTGTTCTTGTTCCAACCAAGATTTTAATCCAAACTTTTAAGAGAAACTCCTCCAAATTTGTTATAACTTCATCTAAAGATTTCCAAAGTCGACCCCGAAGGCAACCCCAACATTAATTTCACAAACTTTCATCAAATCACTTAACCCGTTTTAAACCTTCAAGCTTTTTAAAGACCCCATTAATGGTGTTTCGATTTGAAATGAAGAACTAAGACTCATTTTAGTTTTAATTAATAGGGGGGCTGCTCCTGGAGAAGAGTGACAGCTGGAGATGGATGGGGTGAAGAAGAAGGATTCGGCGATGGGGGTTAGAGAGGAGGGTGGCGGAGGATTTGGTGGCGATGAAATTTTCAGCTATAAGACAAGTAGTATCTGTTGAAAGCTAGGTGCAGAAATACTCCAAGGCTGCAACAGTCAAATAAATGGGGCGCCATTCTTGTTGTGTGAAGCAGAAGCTAAGGAAAGGATTATGGTCACCAGAAGAAGATTAGAAATGGTGTAATTATATCACCAAATTTGGTGTTGGCTCCTGGAGTTCTGTCCCTAAGCTAGCTGGTAACTGAGAGTTTTGTAACGGAAAGATGATTGAATTTGAGAGCTTAAGCTTAAATTAATTGCTTTAATCTTCAATTGGGTATGAGTAGTGACACTGATAAAGAAGAAGAAAATGGTGAAAGTGGAGGAGGCAATGGTGGAAATGGTGGTGGACATAAAGAAAAAGAGAAGTAAATAAAAAAGACAAAAAAAGAAGAAGAAAAAATCTGTTTTTTGGGATGTTCACGCGCCTATATTGGGTGAAACTCACTCTATGTGCCAACTCAGCAAGAAATGCCTAATTGGAACAAAGTTCATGTAATGTACGTGCTCATTAGAAACACCCCTAAGTTCAGGTGTCTAATTGAAAATTCGTGACAACTTTAAGTGTCTCCATATGTATTCAGCCAAATTAATATCATGTCATGTATGTCGTTGTCGCGCCCGGGTTTCGACATTCATTGGGAACAACTCATTTCCTTTTGGGAGTTCGGTATTTGAATTTGAAGAGTCGCCACCTAACGAATTTAAGGTGCGTTAGGGCACCTAGAGCAAATAACTCATGAAACTGGTTTGCATTACCAGAGACTTGGGTAAGGGCTCGAAATAACCTTGAGGGGAAGGTGTTAGGCACCCTTGCGGTCCACAACGGTGGGTCCCAGCCGAACTCATATTATGTGAATTAGTCTTATAAACAGATAAAGCAAATTAGACAAATTATATTCAAAACAAGGGGTAAAAGGGGTCCTAGGTTTTATATCCTACAGGATCACATCTGTACAATACCCGGTAAGCCTTCCTCAACTAGAGGGGTTATATGTGGCATTAGCGCACAGGTCATATCCTTTACTACCCAATTACCCTCCCCTTGGTCATAGCCTAAAGCGTTCTAGCAACCTTAAGGTGTATCCTATGCGCGCACTACCCGTCCCTTTACTTATATAGTCCCGGAGGCATTTAAGACTTCTAGTTAGGGTGGATCTAGACTCTCCTACAGTAATTAAAAGGAGAAAACTCTAGGCGACAAACAAAACAATTAGGACTGGACCAAGGACAGAACAATAAAAAGGGCTCACATTTTACCTCCACAAATAGAGCAAGCAAATGCACGTCTCAAACAGCAATGTTTCAGATACTTTTAAAGGAGTTCTAATAACATGACATCTAGGTGAGCACAAATCAGAACATATGCAACATTGTGTTAATTGAAGCAATAAATGCCTAATCAGTTTGCCTACTGATTTTTAGGGGGCTTGCTGAATCTGGATAATTAACAAATGCACAATTTGACAGTTTGCAGGATTTTAATCGCCCTACAGGCTTGCCTAGGCGTGTATCAGAGATGTCCTATGAACATGGTATCTAATTAATCAGAAGTACAATAAACCAGTAAACAATTTGAACAAGCAGTTTGGTTCGTTAGACCCTATAGGCATGCTGTCTAGATGTGAGGGTTGATTTTAGGCAATGGAAACTAAATGCAGCAATTAGTTTTAAAACCTCGTTGGCATGAAAAGACTGATTTTAAATTACAGGAAAAGTGTCCAGAATGCAAGATTGATTTTACCCTATAAGCATGGTTTCTAAATGCTGAATATGCTGAAATCCTATTTAGCATGACTCCCAAATGCAGGAGATCGACTTGAAACTTATAGGCATGATATCTAAAAGTGCAAGATTAATTTTAAACCTATAGGATGGTATCTAGAATGCACACAAACAGACAAATAGCACAATGATATGATTTCTGATTGCAAAAGTTGATTTTGAACCCTATAGACATGATATCTAGAATGCACACAAGTGATGAACATTGCAATGTCCTATAAGCATGGCTTCTAGGATGTAAACACTGATTTTAAAACCTATAGGCATGATATCTACCCCTTCCCAACAAAAATATGTATAATAATCCCTCCCAGTTTTACTAATTTCTCCAATATCTGTTTACAAAGAAATTAATATTACAGGAATAAACAACACTATACTATAGGGAGCCTGGATAGGCCCAAAGCGAAACCTGGGGAACCAGGCCTTCAAACAGTCTCAAATGCCACATCTCATAGAGCCACAGAGGGTATCTTGGTGTGTCAAAGTTCCCAAGGGCCTCAAGGACCCAGGGCAGTGCTCACACCAAGGCCCCCTTTAAAGGTCAACAGCTTGTGCAGTATGGAATAGCCAGCCCCAGTATGTCAAAGTTCAGAGGGGTCTCATGGACTCCAAAGCAATGCTCACACTGGAGGGGCAGGACCCTAGATGTTCTAAGAATTTGAAGTGGATAGTGATTTACAAGAGTAGTTTTGAGAAAAAGCAGTTTTAGACTTTTAGGAAACTAGAAGCAAACAGAGTCATTCAATTCCTGGAACTTAGGCAAAGGTTCCAACAAACAAACAGCATTCAGAAATGGGGTTGCTTAGGTTATCTATTACTAAGTGACCAAACACAAAGACAAGGCATGCTGAGGATGAAACGATCACATACAAAGGAGCAGTGCGGGTTGAGGAGCAAAGTTGTGAAAGGTGAACATCTGGATAGGGAGAACATGCTGGTAGGGAAGTAGACAAAACACACATCTAATTTAGACATAAGTAAACATGCAAATTTGCTGAAAGTAGAAACACATAGTTCTAATTAAAAACAAAAGTAAACATGCTATTGTAGTAAACACATGTATTGGGCAGCAGTAGGCATGCTAGTGCAGTAAACACATAGATTGAACATTAGTAGACATGCTAGGAAACACATAGTTAGACATGCTATTGAACATACAGATTGAACAGAAGTAACCATGTAGATTAGACAGAAGCAGTTATCTTAGTAAACACATGGATTAAACAGAAGTAAACATGCTGGTAAACATATGGTTTTAAACAAAAGTAAACAAGCTGATAAACACATGTATTAATTGAATGACAGTAGTAGAGGCATACCAGTTGGAAATTTGCAATAAAAGAGTGAAGTAAAGAGGATCCAAGATCTAGTCTTTGGCTTCCAGCCGACTAGATAGTGCAGTAGACAAGTGACAACAGTTTGCAATAGAGAGAGAGCAGGAATTTTAAGTATTTTTTGCTTAGGTCTGGGTGTGTGTGTGTTTGAAAACAGAATCATGTCTTTTATAGGAATCGAGTAGTGTAAAGTAAATAAGTCAAGGCGGCTTAATATTGTAAATAAGTTAAGGGAAGCAATCAAATAATCACTTAAGCTTGACATGACAGAAAATCAGGGAATTATACCCATAAATAACTCGGATTGAGTTTCAAATAAGGCAAGAAGTGAGTCTAATAGCCAATTAAGGTTAGAACCCATAAATCAAGCAATCAATCACACAAACAAGGTAACCTGAGCAATTAGAGGCCATTCTGGGGGTCAAACAAGCCCTAAATAGGCAAGAGACGTTAATTAGGAATCTCAGGATTAAGGAAAGCAAGCAGAAATTCAGTAAATCATTTCAGCAAAAAATGAAACCCTAGATAACTGAGTCAGTCAGTCAATTATTCAAAACAATAACGGACAAAAATGTTGAAGCGAACAACGAACAGTCAAACAATTAAGTCTGGAACGTAGTCATTACAGAAAGATTAAACAAAAACATGAGAAAATTCAGAAAACCCTTTGCAAAAATAGACGAAGCAGAAACCCTAATTTTAAAAAATACTTAGAGTTGATTAACAGTAGGGAATTAGAAAATTCTTAAGGAAAACGGTCATGGAAACTTGAAAACACTTCAGATACACAGAGATTCGACCAACAAATAACAAGGAAACCAAAACCCTAAAGTAGCACAGTGCTAAAAATCGATTAACAACAAAGAAATAAGAGATCTTTAAAGAAAAGTCATTGACGAACTCTGAATCATTCCAGATCTACAACGATCTGGACGGATTCATGTTCAAAGATTAGGGTTTTGAGGAAAAGGGGAGGGGTAAAGAGAATCTGGCTTTGAACCAGAGATTTGAACCATAAAACATCGAGAGAGTAGCACTCACAAACGAAGGTAAACATAGGCGGACTCTTAAAGAGTCTCAAACAAGATCTGGGCTAGATCTTTTGGGATTCCTTTCATGTAATAGCAAATTCGAATAACCAGAAGAAGTAGGGACCAATGGAGGTCTGAAACAATCGTGGAACTTCATAGAACAGGTAGGAATCGAAGGGATTATGGCTAGGTTTAGGTGGCAGCGATTAGGGTTAGAGTTTGGTCTCAGAGAGAACTAGAGAAGAGAGGGTTTTAGGGCGGCCGGTGGTGCCAAATGACTAGGGTATAGGGGTCTTTTGGACTAAAAAAGGAAAGGGGAAACGGTGGCCGTTGATCTCTGTGATCAACGGCCAAGATCAAAGGGGTTTGGGGCCTGGTAGAGTTTTTATGTTTGGGCTGGGGTGGATTTGGGCCTGGTTCTAATTGGATTGGGATTTGGGAATTGAAATTGGGTTGGTTTAATAGGCTAGGTCCGAAAAAATAAAAAGGGCTATTTGTTAAATACCCATTTAATTGATAAAAACAATTTTAAAAAATAATGAACAGATTATAAAAAATGATTTTCATGCCTAGAAATAACAATCACTTAGTATTTAAAAAATAAAAAAAGCTATTTTCTGGTAAAATAATATAATAATGCATGCATGGGCTATAATTGTAAAGTTATCGCAATTATAAACCCAAAAAATGCAAATATGGCTATTTGTGAAATAATTAAAACTTAGTACGAATGCAAATGATAAAATTAAGCCACCAAATTATTATAAAACTATTTGTGATGCAATTAGTAATTGTTTATATAAATAAAAATACTGGGATAAATAATTAAAACCCTTAAAAATGCAGAAATTATGAAAAAATATTAATTGATGCTAATGCATAGTTTTTGGCGGTATATATGCATTTTGAAAAATATTATAGGGAAAAATTGGGTATGAACAGCTGCCCCTCTTTACCCGGGAAGGATGAAAGAGTTTTCGGGTAAAGAAATGATGACCAATTTTGACCAAATAGGATGTTTAAAAAATAGAGGCCGAACCCTGGTCTTTGAGCTGCCTACATATCCCTGATTTTACAGGAATCAGGCCATGTGTAGTTCTGGACCCAACGGTGACTGAAACCGATGAAATTGTTATAGGAATAGTAGTCGGTTTTAGGAAAGGTTCTTTTGCGAAGGGTAATGTCAGACGGAGTTATGGTTGTTAGTCTGGAGTGTAACGCATGTATTATAGGGCAGATAGCTGGATATCACAGAGTAAGGTGACTAATTGATGGGAATCGGTTATATTGGCAAAGTAAAAATGGTATGAGCGGAAATCGGAGCGAAGGATGCTCCTGCTCGAAGAACGGTTACCTCCTGGATTACTTGCAAAACTTAAAATACAATGCATGCGAGTATATAGATAATGCAAATTCCCTTTAGACCACGAAAGATTTTCTTTGGACGGTTGAGGATGACGTCCTTAGACCATGATGTCCTGGCCCATGATTTGTTCGGTGGGGGATTCGCAGGCCATGAAATGATGTTCTCGGGCCATGAAAATGGTGCCTCCGAACCATGAAGCCTTTGAATAATGATATGCAAATTTGAGAGATCCTCAGGCCATGGCATGGTGTCTTCTGGCTATAAGGATGATGCCTTTAGACAATGACGCCTTTAGACAAGTTGGTGATATTTCAGCCCATGAGATGCAATAATATGATGCTAAAATCAACAAGATAAGGATTAGTTTTATGAGGTTGAGGGCAGAGCTTTTCCCGAAAGAGAAGCAAATAGATAGTGCCGGAGAGAAAATGCTTAGTCTCGGCAAATAAAGGCGATGATTGGCCTTATGCAAATAGGAGGCAGAGCTTAGCCTCATGCAATATTCGGGATAGAGCTTAGTCCCATGCAGATGGAAGGCGGAGCTTAGCCTTATGCAGATATGGAGGCAGGGCTTAGCCTCATGCAGGATTCGGGACAGGGCTTAGTCCCATACAAATGGAAGGCAAAGCTTAGCCTTATGCAGATATGGAGGCAGGGCTTAGCCTCATGCAGATGGAGACAGAGCTTAGTCTCATGCAAGATTCGGGACAGGGCTTAGTCCCATGCAAATAGAAGGCAGTGCTTAGCCTTATGCAAAATGGAGGCAGGGCTTAGCCTCATGCAGGATTCAGGACAGGGCTTAGTCCCATGCAAATGGAAGGCAGCCTTATGCAGATATGGAGGCAGAGCTTAGCCTCATGCAGATAGAGACAGAGCTTAGTCTCATGCAAGATTCGGGATAGGGCTTAGTCCCATGCAAATGGAAGGCAATGCTTAGCCTTATGTAAAATGGAGGCAGGGCTTAGACTCATGCAGGATTAGAGACAGGGCTTAGTCCCATGCAAATGGAAGGCAGAGCTTAGCCTTATGCAGATATGGAGGCAGGGCTTAGCTTCATACAGATGGAGACAGAGCTTAGTCTCATGCAAGATTCGGGATAGGGCTTAGTCCCATGCGAATGGAAGGCAGAGCTTAGCCTTATGCAGATATGGAGGCAGGGCTTAGCCTCATGCAGATGGAGACAGAGCTTAGTCTCATGCAAGATTCGGGACATGGCTTAGTCCCATGCAAATGGAAGGCAGAGCAGTCAGCTTTCGGCTTCAGCACCAATTACTTCCCCACCCGCTCAGTCAGCTCGGGGTGGGGGTCAGTCAGCTAGGGGTCGCCCTAGAGGGGGAGGTCGATCAGGTAGTGGTCAGGCCCGTTTCTATGCCCTCCCAGCAAGACCAGATGCTATTGCTTCAGATACTGTGATTACAGGTATTATCTCAGTCTGACACAGAGATGCCTTTGTATTATTTGATCCCGATTCCACTTTTTCATATGTGTTATTATATTTTTCCCATTATTTGGATACGCCCCGCGAGTCTCTTGTTTCATCTGTTCATGTATCTACTCTGGTGGGTGATACTATTATTGTGGACCGTGTATATCGATCGTGTGTAGTGACTATTGGGGGTTTGGATACCCGAGTGGATCTCTTATTGCTTAGTATGGTTTACTTTGATGTGATATTGGGCATGGATTGGTTATCTCCGTGTCGTGCTATTCTGGATTGTCATGCTAAGACAGTGACGTTGGCTATGCCGGGTGTGCCACGGATTGAGTGGCGAGGTTCGACTAATTTTGTTCCCAGTAGGGTGATTTCGTTCTTGAAGGCCCAACGGATGGTTGGGAAAGGTTGTCTTTCTTATCTGGCCTTCGTGAGGAATGTTAATGCAGAGACTCCTACCATTGATTCAGTTCCAGTAGTGAGGGACTTTCCGGATGTGTTTCCTGCAGACTTGCCGGGCATGCCCCCGGACAAGGATATTGATTTTGGCATTGATCTAGTGCCGGGCACTCAGCCCATTTCTATTCCACCGTATCGTATGGCACCAGCGGAGTTGAAGGACTTGAAGGAGCAGCTTCAGGAAATCCTTGATAAGGGGTTTATTCGGCCTAGTGTTTCACCGTGGGGTGCGCCTATTCTATTCGTGAAGAAGAAGGATGGCACTATGAGGATGTGCATTGATTACAGGCAGTTCAACAAGGTTACAATTAAGAACAAGTATCCTTTGCCTCGCATTGTGATTTATTTGACCAGCTTCAGGGAGCGAGGGTATTCTACAAGATTGATCTCCGTTCAGGGTATCACCAGTTGAAGATTAGGGACTCGGACATTCTTAAGACGGCTTTCAGGACCCGATATGGTCACTACGAGTTTCTTGTGATATTTTTTGGGCTGACCAATGCCCCAACGGCGTTCATGCATTTGATGAATAGCATGTTTCGGCCTTATCTCTGCTCGTTTGTCATTGTGTTCATTGATGATATTCTGGTATAATCGCGTAGTCAGGAGGAGCACGCGGAGCATTTGAGAGTTGTGTTGTAGAGATTGAGGGAGGAGAAGCGTTATGCAAAGTTCTCCAAGTGTGAGTTTTGGCTCAGTTCAGTGGCTTTCTTGGGGCACGTGGTGTCCAGTGAGGGTATTCAGGTTGACCCGAAGAAGATAGAGGCGGTTCAGAGTTGGCCTAGACCGTCCTCAGACACAAAGATTCGCAGCTTTCTTGGATTGGCGGGTTAGTACCGCCAGTTCGTTCTGGGATTTTCATCTATAGCATCACCCTTGACCAAGTTAACTCAGAAGGGTGCTCCATTCATATGGTCGGATGAGTGTGAGGCGAGCTTTCAGAAGCTCAAGACCGCCTTGACCACAGCTCCAATGTTAGTTTTGCCATCAGCTTCAGCTTCTTATTCGGTGTATTATGATGCTTCGAGAGTTGGTATTGGGTGTGTTTTGATGCTTGAGGGTAGAGTGATTGCGTATGCTTCTCGTCAGTTGAATCCCCATGAGAAGAACTGCCCTTTCATGATTTGGAGTTGGCTGCCATTGTTCACGCATTGAAGATTTGGAGACATTATCTCTATGGTGTGTCTTGTGAGGTGTTTGCTAATCATCGTAGCCTCCAGCACTTGTTCAAGCAGAAGGATCTCAATTTGAGGCGGCGGAGATAGTTGGAGCTGCTAAAGGATTATGATATCACTATCTTGTACCATCCGGGAAAGGCCAATGTGGTGGCCGAAGCCTTGAGTAGAAAGGCGGTGAGTATGGGGAGTTTGGCGTATATTCCTGTTGGGGAGAGACCTCTTGCAATTGATGTTCAGGCCTTGGCCAATTGGTTCGTGAGGTTGGATATTTCGGAGCCCAGTCGGGTTTTAGCTTGTGTGATTTCTCGGTCTTCCTTGTTTGATCGCATCAGAGAGCGCCAGTATGATGATCCTCATTTGCTTGTCCTTAAGGACAAGGTTCAGCACGACGATGCCAGAGATGTGACTATTGGTGATGATGGGGTTTTGAGGATGCAGGGCCGGTTATGTGTGCCCAATGTAGATGGACTTCGGGAGTTGATTCTAGAGGAGGCCCATGGCTCGCGGTATTCCATCCATCCGGGTGCCGCGAAGATGTACCAGGATTTGAGACAGCATTACCGGTGGAGAAGAATGAAAAAGGATATTGTGGAATTTGTAGCTCGGTGTCTCAATTGTCAGCAGGTGAAATATGAGCATCAGAGACCCAGTGGCTTGCTTTAGCAGATAGATATTCCAGAGTGGAAGTGGGAGCGGATCACCATGGACTTTGTAGTTGGACTCTCACGGACTTTGAAGAAGTTCGATGCTATTTGGGTGATTGTGGATCGGCTGACCAAGTCTTCGCACTTCATTGCTGTGTGTACTACCTATTCTTCAGAGCGGTTGGCAGAGATCTATATCCGAGAGATTGTTCGCTTGCATGGTGTCCCAGTTTCCATCATTTTAGATAGAGGTACTCAGTTTACTTCATAGTTTTGGAGAGCTATGCAGCGAGAGTTGGGTACTCAGGTTGAGTTGAGCATAATTTTTCACCCTCAGACGGACGGGCAATCCGAGCGCACTATTCAGATATTGGAGGACATGTTGCGCGCTTGTGTTATTTATTTTGGAGGGTCATGGGACCAGTTTCTACCGCTCGCAGAGTTTGCTTATAACAACAGCTATCAGTCGAGTATTTAGATGGCTCCATATGAGGCTTTGTATGGGAGACAGTGTAGATCTCCAGTTGGTTGGTTTGAGCCGGGTGAGGCTAGGCGTTTGGGTACTGACTTAGTGCAGGATTCTTTGGAAAAGGTGAAGGTGATTCAGGAGCGGCTTCGTACAGCGTAGTCGAGAGAGAAGAGTTATGCTGACAGGAAGGTCTGTGATGTGTCTTACATGGTTGGGGAGAAGGTTCTGCTGAAGGTTTCACCCATGAAGAGTGTTATGAGATTTGGGAAGAAGGGCAAATTGAGTCCTCGGTTCATTGGGCCTTTTGAGGTGCTTCGGAGGATTGGGGAGGTGGCTTATGAGCTTGCTTTGCCACCTAGGTTATCGAGTGTGCATCCAGTATTTCATGTTTCTATGCTCCGGAAGTATATTGGCGATCTGTCTCATATTTTGGATTTTAGCATGGTTCAGTTGGATGGTGATTTGACTTATGATGCGGAGCCAGTGGCTATTTTGGAGCGTTAGGTTCGAAAGTTGAGATCAAAGGATATAGCTTCAGTGAAAGTTCAGTGGCGAGGTCGGCCCATGGAGGAGGCTACCTGGGAGACCGAGCGGGAGATGCAGAGCAGATATCCTCACCTATTTGAGGCTTCAGGTATGTTTCTTGACACGTTTGAGGACGTACGTTTGTTTAAGAGGGGGAGGATATAACGACCCGGTCGGTCGTTTCATGAGTTATCGCTCTGTTTCCCCCCATTTCTGCTTCTTTATGTCTTGTTCAGCTGTACTATGTTGTATCGGGTTAGTTGGTTCGGGTTCGAAGTGGTTTTGGAGAGGTTTGAGACACTTAGTCTCTTTTGAGTAAGCTTAAGTTGGAAAAGTCAATCGGACGTTGACTTATGTGAAAAAGGGCTCGGATATGAATTCTGATGGTTCGAATAGCTTCGTTAGGTGATTTGGGACTTAGGAGCGTAATCGGAATATAATTTAAGGTCCGTGGTGGTTTAGGCTTGAATTGGCGAAATTGGAATTTTGGCGCTTTCCGGTTGGTAGTGGAAATTTTGATATCGGGGTCGGAATGGAATTCAGGAAATTGGAGTAGGTCTGTTGTGTCATTTGTGACGTGTGTGCAAAATTTCAAGTCATTCGGAGGAGGTTTGATAGACTTTTTGATCATTTCCGGAATTCGGAAGTTTTGGAATCCTTACGCTTGAATCCGAGGGTGATTTGGCATTTCGGCGTAGTTTTGAGTGTTCCGAAGATTGGTATAAGTTTGAATAGTGGTATATGACTTGTTCGTACTTTTGGTTGAGGTCCCGGGGGCCTCGGGATGATTTCGGATGGTTATCGGGGAGTTTGGAAATTTGTTTGAGCAGCTTCAGCTACTGAGGTTCTGTCATAACCGCACCTGCGGTTAAGGGACCGCAGGTGCGATGACCGCAGAAGCGAGATCAAGCCGCAGATGCAGCCACAGGTGAAATGGGCAGGAGCCACAGATGCGGAGAGTGGAGCGCACCTGCGAAGGCGCATGTGCGGGTATTTGAGCGCAGGTGCGATTTTGGGTGGATAAATGGTTTCCGCAGGTGCGCACCTGGGACAGTTAGTGCGAGTAAATGGACCGCAGGTGCAGTATCGCTGGGCAGAATATATAAATAGATGCCTTCGCAAATTTTTGGGTTATTTCATCACTTTTTCATACGGGTTTGAGCTTGTGGGAGCAGATTGAAGAAGGATTTCAAGGGGATTTCGTGGAGGTAAGATTTTTGGAACCTAAACTTATTTCTATGATGGTTTCTAACTGTTTAAGCTTGAAATTTGTGGTAATTAGTGGTTAAAATTGGGGGTTTAGGGCTTGGAAATTGGAGACATAAATTTAGGGATTTGAGGGGCCATTTGTGGTCGGATTTTGGTATTCTTGGTATGTATGGACTCGTAGGAGGATAAGGGTTCTATTGACGTGATTTTTATCGGTTTCGAGACGAGGTCCCGGGAGTCGGGTTTGGCCAATTTCGGAATTTGTGATGTAATTTTATTATTTTCGTATGGGTTTCACTCCCTTAGCGTATATTGATGGTTATATACTGATTTTGGTTAGATTCGGGGCATTTGGAGGCCGAATCGAGAGGAAAGGGCGTCGTGGGCTAGAGTTTGGCTTGGCTTGAGGTAAGTAACGCTTTCAATCATGGTTCTGAGGGTTCGAAACCCCGAACTATATGTTCTATGATTTATTATGAAGGTGATGCAATGCCAAGTGACGGGCGTGTGGGCGTGCACCATGAGAAATGCGGCCTGGATCATTCCGGAGCACCGCTTTGTGACTCTTTCTTGTTGATATCTGTGTTATAATTATGTGATTAAGTTAATGAGTTGTGAATCATGCTAATTATCATGATAAGGCTTCACGCTAATACTGTTGAGACCCGAGAGGTCGTTTCTTGTTGTCATATCATTTGCCTTATTGATATTCTGTACTCAGTTCTATTCATGCATATTATATCATGCCTCAGTCTTGATTACTGTTATTTGTCACATCATACTATTGTCCGGGCTAGTAACATGACATTTTGAGCCCGTGTATGTGTGAGACTAGAGAGTTATGACTGAGTGAGGCCGAGAGCCTGATATTGAGTGGCAGTATGGTATCGGGTTGCACGCCGCAGCGAGATATTGAACATGCCTTCGTTGGCTTTGTTATAGCGCTTGGGCTAAAGAGAGAAGCCCTTCCGGAGTCTTTACACCCTAGTGATAGCAGTTGATGATATTGAGGGATGGATCTTCCCTGGACATGGATCTTGTCCGAAGTATTATACCGGGAGATAGATCTTCTCCATGAGGCTGGATTGGCCTGTGTCCTCGGTACTGGGTGACTGCGGTCAGTGATATATATTTCGAGATGGATCTTCCCTGGGCCGGATGGCCATATACAGTACCGAGTGGTTGTACACTTGTGAGTGAAGGTTCATGGAACGTTGATCATGCTAGTTGTTCATGGGTACATAGAGAATTTCTGAGTTTTATACTCCGTACTGTTCATTTTGCATTTATTTATTGTTGAGTTTTACTTGAACTGTAGGCATGCCTATTTTTTTGTACCGTTAAATGTTATTACCTGTCGAGGTTGGTTCGTCACTACCTGTCAGTCCATAGGTTGAACTTGTTACTTACTGAGTTGGTGTGCTCACGTTACCCTCTGCACCTTGTGTGTGCAGATCCAGGTATTTCGGGTCTCGGTAGCGGCTGCTGATCATATCGTTGTGGACTGTTCTTTGAAGATTGCGAGGTAGCTGCTTGGCGATCGCAGTTCCGCCTTCTCCTTCCTTATCTTCCTCTTAGTATATTTGTTGGACATTCTCAGACTATGTAGTCTTGTTTATTTCGAATAGTTGTAGTACTTTTGCTCATGACTAGTGACACCCGAGGTCGGGCTTGTATTTCTTTCCGCATGTTTTGGATTTCTACTTTCTTCTTATTGGATTTCTGCTAAAAATATAATTATCTTAAGTTTTTAATTGAAAAATGGAGTACTTTGAAACTAAGTGGCTGGCCTAGTTTCACGATAGGCGCCATCACGACCGGGTCGGTTTTTGGGTTGTGACATTAGACAAAATACTTACCAGTACATGGGGTCAGTTGTACTGATACTGCACTTCTGCACGTCCCGTGCAGATTTTGGAGCGGAGTTGCAGGCGACGTCGGGTGCTGATTCGGAAGATGTTTGTGCATTTGGATATAGCTACCACTTGTTCTTGGTAGTTTAGGTTTCGCTAATCTGTTTACGTAACCTTCAATCAGAATGCATATTTATTTGTATCAGTTTTGAAATTCCAAATCTTAGAAGCTCGTGATTCGTACTACCTGGTCTTGGTGAATTTGTAAATGTCCAGTTATCTATTTTCTATTCTCTTATAATCTCAGTTGAATTGTATTTTCAGTTAGTTGGCTTACCTAGCGGGTTGAGTTAGGTGCCATCACGACTTGTGGTTTTTGGGTCGTGACACTTACCAAGTGGAGAGTCTCCCAATCTCTTGTGAGACTAAGGGTCATCTCTTGCATTTTTCCTTGTTCACCTTTCTATAAATCATGAAGGTTTCCTTACATCCTCTTTTCTAAAAGATACTTTTGGTCATTCTTGACATTATCCCAAATTGGTCCTGATTCTTATGAGTCGCAATGTGCTCGGTATGAACTTGGTTGATTCACATTCTCTTACCAATTTAATTTTTGTCATTCCTCGACATCATATCACGATAATTTGAGGTACAACCTTCCCATATATCTTGGAACCATCGTGTTTCCCTTTTTATTTATTTATTCCTTTGTTGTACTAGTAAACTGCGATTGTCATAGCAAATGGTTGTCTCAATACCTTGATCTACAATTTAAAAAACATTCCTATACAGGAATTACCCTTTTTTTAACCTTCAGTACAATCTTTCGTGAGTTCTGACACCATTCTAACAGTACTAACTGACATCGTCACCTTATTTTCTTTTCCATGAGTTCTCAAAATTCGAATTATGATTCTGGTTCACCACAGTTGTATATCTTGACTGTATCAATTTTAAATATGTTCTCAACCTTAATCCATCATTTAATTAATTCATGGATAGTCTGATCCTTCCCAACTATTTTTCAAGTAGCACGTGTAATATCTTGAACCTTGAGCTTTGTGCTCGTCACTTCTGTATCTACCATGTCGGGTAGTCAATACGGCAGCGAATCGTGTCTCTCATTTCAGGCACAACGCACGAACTAGAGTAAGAAGAAAGTAGAACTCCCTAAATGTCCTTGTAGCCTCCCCGATATAAGTGTGGCCGGCAACACACCGATAAGAGGGACTCTACTTGACACGGCTCCATAGACTTCCTAGGACTCGACTTAGAACATAGTGCTCTGATACCAAGTTTGTCACGACCCGAACCCACGTGACCGGCATCTGGCATACTATCCCGACCCGAGCAAACCAACCCATATGATGCACCCAAACCATATGCATGAAAATCAATTTACCTACGGAAGCTCTTTGAAAACTTTATATATTTTCAAGTTAAACCATGGAACAATTTTCCAATTCAAAATCATATATGAAGCTTCTCATAATCATAACAATGAGACTTAGTAAAATAAATATCATTTCATGTATGTCATTATAACCCCATTACTACAACCTTTCACAGTCATCTATGGAGCCTCTATGCCAAGGAATAAAACTAAACACTTGGCTAATACCCGACTAACATAAATTAAGAAATAACGTGATAGCTACCACGAAATAGGAGTGGTGCCTCGCCATATACCTCAGGAAGAGAGTCATCCTAGCCATGTCAGTATGCCACGTACCATACCTCATCCTGAAACATGTAAAGTAAGTGGGCCCTGGAGCGGGGGCCCTAAAGGCTGAGTACACCATGACCCTTGACGCTGCGTAGCCTCCTGTGTAAGCTACGCACAAAGGCTACGCAGGGTGGACTTCACTTACTCTTCAATTTGAAGCTACTGGATTTTCCTACGCAATAACGCGTAAGCTACGCTACTATGCTGCGTATGCTACGCAAGACTCGTGTAGCTGTTCTGCCACCCTTTAGTAAAAAGGTCATAACATTTTATAGGAACATCCAAATGATGAACGGTTTCAATAATTAGAAACTAGACACATATAGCTTTCATTTGATAGGTCATACACCATATAAATATTCAATCCTGAGAGTTATGATCGTTTGAGTTAGGCCTTGTGAGAACTCACTTGAAACTTTACCCCATCATATAATTTCCAACTTGGCTTAGCCTTATGGCTCCTCTTAGATCATAAACCATTCTTAATGCACCTCATACATATATTATCATGATCAATTGATATCATTCATATTATTAGTCTTGTCCATACCCGAATTAATATAATTAACACCTGCCAATCTTCTTAATGGTCTTAAAACACTTCGAAATTTTCCGGGGTGTTACAGAAATAACAAAAGAAAATGAACATACCTAGTAAATCTGCATCTTTCCGGATCTATTGTTTCTTTAATGGTGAGGGTTATACATTTTCGTTTATAAAAGTGATCATTGATCAGAAATGAAACCAAAAGTTCTTTAGCTAACGTTACTGTTAAAGCTAGGAGGTGAAGAAGCATAGATTTTGATAAATATTCTTTCCAATTAACTGCTCATTGTAGTAATTACTTACCATTTAATAGGGTTCCAATGTAACAGACAACTTAATTTTCTGTTGGCCAAATGATTAGTGACCATATTAGTTGAAACAGAGCTGAGATACCACAGGGCCGAGAATAATTAGCAGAAGATGAACAACTCTTCACATACTTTAGAGTATTCTAGAAATGATTGATTGCGGTAAATAAGCATTTTATGGATTTTGTTTGGCTAAGGGATAATTTAGTCATTCGGTTTTTGAAGAATATTTTAGTAAAATAATTTCACTTAAAAGTCTTCACGCTTATAATATAGTATGATATGATATGATGATATGCATTAGATTAAATGTATAAGCTTATTAGTGTAGCAAGATATATGGCTTAAAACCAGACAAGAAATTTATAGGCATCACATAGGAGCATGTGCTTCAATATACTCTATGAATTATTAGCCTTAGAAGACACACAACATCTGAAAATTTATTTCTAAGGACAGAAAGGAAAATCAAAAAGAAAAAGAGAACAAACGAAGGAGAAAAAGGAAGAGAAACAAATCAGAAGAAATCATTGATATGGATTGCATTAGAATGTGATAAGATTGACTGAGATGTAAAAACATACTCCACTCGGTCCATAATAAGAGACCAATTTGCCTTTTTATTATGGTCCAAAATAAGTGTCCATTTATATAATCAAGAAAAAATTCAATTTTTTTAGCAAAATTACCCTTACGTACGTATCCCTATAAAGTAATTTTGCTATATCTCCATCTCAATTGTATTAATAATATATGCGGATTTAAATAATTTACCTTTTTTAGGAGAATCACAACAGTATTTGAGAGAAACAATTAGAAGTGAATCAATTAATGTTTAGTAACAACCCCTAAATAGTAAATAGTGCGCAGAAAGAATCTTTTATTCTCTTTTTCTTTTTAAATTACTATAAAAATATTCTTACAATTGTCAAACTTAATCAAATTTGTTATGAAACAATAAAGAAGAAGAAGGGAATTGCAGAAAAAAGTAGGGAGAGAGAATTCTTATTGATTTTGGGATGAATTACAATGGAATATGACCCTTCTATTTATAGGGAAAGAGTGACTTAGCCACAAAGTAAAATCCCTAAAATCTCTCTAAAATATAGACATTCACCATAAATAAAATTCTATTTATAACACTCCCCCTTGAATGTCTATTCAACAGATAATGTGCCTCGTTAAAACTTTAACTAAAATAAAACTCTGTGGGAAAAAAATTCTAGTGAAGGAAAAAGAGTACACATATCTAACAATTCGCCTTTTGGTTGTCTCGTTAAAAACCTTGCAAGGAAAACTCATTGGGACAAAACCTTATAAGGGAAAAAGAGTACAACGCGTATTAACTCCCCCTGATGAGAGCATCAATTCACATTTTTGATCCTTTGCATCCCAATCTTGTGCACCATCTTCAAAAGATCATTGGTAGAGATTTGATAAACAATCAGCCATATTAACTTGAATGAATATATTGCACCTTGAAATCATCATTCTTGATAGATATGTAATGTCTTCATATAATGTCGTGGAATAGACTTTTCAATATCTCCATAAAGGTATTTTCGCTATCACATTATCATGCTTATAGTTATAGCAAGATACATATGTGCACAAATTGCACTGAGGATATGGTACTTCAAGATCAAGAATTGTATATGCTTCAAGCAATTTAAGTCCTTCAGGGATTATCATATAAGTATAGTCAAATAAGCCATATAAATAGACTTTAATTAGAAGCATATCAAGTTTTCATGTCATGCTAGACAAATAAGATATTGAAAACTGATTGCACATATCATTGACTTTATATTGTCAAGTGTTTGAACTACATGTCCAAAACTACATGTCTTTTATATGAAACTATTTCTATTCAAAATTGTTTCTCCAAATTTAAGATCCTCATATATATTTAGCGCTATCATAGATGCCGTTGACGAACATTTTATATCGGCTCCAATATTTTTTCATAAAGACATAACATAGAGATCTCTTCATTCATATTTCAAGTACCTGAATCTCTCCTGAGATTTTACGAAGTGTTATGTCATGTGATCTTCTAGATCACTTGCCTCCTTATTATGATCATTTTGATCATTTGCTCATCTTCTTTATCAAGAATTTCATTTGAAACCGATTTGTCTATACGCTTTAAGCGTACCATAGACTTTGTCCTTCTAGGACTTATTCTAATAGGAGCATTTGCAGTGAGAATATAGTTACTTTCTTTGGGTCAGAAAATACGTCTAACATGCTTTGCAATATATTGCAGTTGAATTATCTTTTTATGAACTTCAAGTTCATATTATCTTATTCGAGGATCTGTACGTAGAAATGATAATTCATTCCACGTAACTTTTTCTCAACCGTTTATCATGTCTCCCCCTCATGTTAGAAAAACTAACTTGCTTCCTTAACTTTGGAAATCCACTTTTCTATGTTATGATGTTAATCACAATATACACTGCACATTAATAATAATAATAATATTATTATTATTATTATTATTATTATTATTATTATTATTATTATTATTATTATTATTATTATTATTATTATTATGGAATTATTTGGTTCCTTACCATGAACCATTTGTGAGGGGAGAATGTAATATACTTTCGTATATAATGTATATCAAACCGATATACATAACTTTTTTCTCATAAGCAATAGTTTAGCTATTAAGCACAGGTACTCAATAATTATTTTGCTAAACTAATTGTGATGTAAACCAACTTATCAGGATAAACTGTCTTGAATACAAAATCTGGAAATTATGCTCTAAATTAAATTAGAGAAATTTTCATAAAGCACTATCTTTTGGTAGTAATTAGCCGTCTATAGATATCATTTGCTATATTACGGATTATAGATACCTTTTGTGTGATTATAAGATGTATTTGATGTATTTAAGCTATTGTATTCATAAATACAGTAGCAAAATAAGGCGTGAATCAAGGAAGTCCAGCTAATCAGTTGTTGTATTCGAGTGTATTCGACTGTATTCATGGAGTGAAACATGGGATTACAGCTGGACAGATTATTGTATTCAACTGTATTCGATTGTATTCACGGAGTGAAATAGGGGATTACACTGTTTTTAAAACGGAAAGTGAATCAATTAACATAATAGACTCCTAATATAACTCAACAAACTCAATTATAACACACAAATTTTGTATTTTCAATTATAAAAAAGATTCTCAACAGAAAAATACCCCAAAAACATAGCAATCTTCAGAAAAATTATATAATACATCTGAATACATAAATTATATTAATTAAAAAAAATATATGAATACATTTATGGCATATAGCGAGACAGTGAATATAATAAAATACATATAATACAGCGGGATACATTGAAATACAATGGAAAAAAAATAGTGAATACAATGAAAGACATGGAATACAACGAGATACATTGAATTACAATGAAAAACCCTAAAACCCTAATGGATCTATTCAAGCAACCTGCAGCAAAGCGGCTAAAACAGGTCTCCTCGCCATTTCCAGAGTTCGATCGATCACCGCTTCTGAAAAACTCGGCCGAGAAGGTGAAAATCCGAAACGCGAAGGGGAAGAAAATTGAGAAGTGGATGGAGAAGTAATATCAGTTGTGGAATGTTTAGGAGAAAACCAATTAAGAGTTCTCATTCCTTTTCTCGGCATCGTCTTCAATTTAGATAAATTATTCAAAAATTTCAGTGTTTTGATATGATTTTTGGATGAAGAAGGAAGAGTACAGTGTCTATGATTGAAGTTTTGATATGGATTTCCATGGTGGTTGAGGGAGAGATATTGGCGTGTTGAGAGAGAGAGGGTGGAGAAAAATCTGAAAGAATGAGAGAGAAAAATAATACAAAGAGTATTTTATGGCTTAAGAGTAGGAGGTAACCATAAATAGATATTTGGCTATAAAAATCAAAAGGTATCTATAGAATATAATTTTTTTAAAGAGTATTTATTTAAAATAAATAAGGTATCAACCTTTGCTATAGGAGGTAAAAATTCCTTTAAATTATTGAGCAAGTTATCTCGCAAACAGTAGGTTGCGGGTCAATAATAATCGCACATGTAACCATCTCATATATGCATCTTATGTGGTATACATGGCAGGTGAATGGGCCCATATTCACCTTTGATATTTCCAGCATTCATGGGATTCAATCCCAATTTTAGTTGGTTTATTAATTAATGAGAACAAGCAATATAAGAGAATTCGTAAAAAACTTTCTAGTTCTTTAATATTTACCCATGTGAATTCTCTTTTATTTTGCACATCATACTTAAATTAATGACTAAACCAATTATGCCAATTGGAAAAACTATCAATATTGGTAAACCTCAGGTTTACACTATGACGTGTGCAATTATGAATAAACTCCAAGTTTATTATGATATGGGTTTTTATATCAATAAACTTCTACTCTATTGTGGCATTCTTTTATTTGTGTAGTACATACTGGAGAATAAAGCGGGTAGCTTTTCACACACATATTACCCCGCGACAAGTTGTAGTGATAGAAGATATTAAATCTTTCCTTTATTTATAGTCTCAGTATGACCAACCGCTATCGCGAATACTTTATAAACTCAATTAAGTTTCTTTGAGACTTACTACAACACAGTGCCTTATTGATATCAATTTTATTCCTCCAAAATAATAATAATTGGCTCTTCTAGAGCTCTCAATTAATTTGGTACTACCACATATTCATCAAAATCCATATGGTGTATATTTTTTTTAAAGCGAAAGTTATACCATTATGGTCATGGTCAAATTATATGCAAAATCTATTTCTTGCATTACCGTTGTCTTTTAATAATCACATTGCCAAAATATTTGGCATAATCACAATAGGTACGTGATCAATGACCATTCATGCCATAATAAAGAAATTATTTTTCTATTTCATCTCAAACCTCCTTCTAGAGGTGAGTGTGGTATATTCACCACCACTAGCACGTTCATATTCTTCCAAGAATGAATATGTATTCATAAATCATATGTTGTCACATTCACATCATGAATGAACCATAATCATCTATATGTGCTTTAAAAAATCTCATGTCAAATCGATAACAAACATACTTTCACAAGAGTGAAGGATTATTTTGAAAATTCTTATTATTCTCATTACCACAATGATGACGATTATAATTTTGTCTATTGCCACGTCCACGTCCATTGATACCTTCACGGTATAATTTTATCTTCTTTCAGACTTATCACATACTGCTATGATATTCTCTTAAGGGAATGAGAATGAAGCAAATTCAAGGGACGGGTATGCACTTCTTGTGCCCATAATCATACATAAATTTGATCATGGCAAGACATAGAAATTTTACCACTTCGAGTGGTTATAATTTCTTACTAACTCCATTAGAGTTATAATCAAAATTTATTGTCTTTGCTTGTATTTAAAATCAAATTATAGAATAAAAGAGAAAAAACCGGTAAAATACTTACCTTAAATTCAGAATTTAATCATGAAGGAAGTTCATGGAACAACTGACAATCATTATGCTCAATCCCAAAGCTTCTACTTAATTGATTAGAGTCTCGTGTTGATAACGTGTTATGAAACAATAAAAGAAGAAGAAGGAAATTGCAGGAAAAAAAAGGGAGAGAGAATTCTTATTGATTTTGGGATGAATTACAATGCAATATGACCCCTCTATTTATAGAGAAAGAGTGACTTAGCCACCAAGTAAATCTCTAAAATCTCTCTAAAATATAGACATTCACCATAAATAAAATTCTATTTATAATAAATTCAAGTTTTACGACAAGTGTGGGGGCTTCTAACTCCTCCGTAGTTAGTACTCTATTAGAAAACTTGATATTGAATTCTCTCTTCTTCTTTTTTTGATAAATTGGAAATATTTGTAATAGATACTAAGTAGCAACAGTTCCATGATCCATTGGATCAATACATAATGATGAAAGGCAACGTTAAGGTTACCCATTTTTGCTAAAAACCTATACAACTATAGTAGATTGTCTTAACAAAAACATCATCAGATTTGTCCACCAGCATCCTGGTCGTGACATAAACCGATGGGATAGCTAAACAACTGAGCTTATTGGCTTCTGCTTTCCTTACTGCCTCCTTTGCCAAAAGATGTGCAGCTTGATTTCCTTGTCGGAAGCTATACCTGATCACCATCGTGCCCATTCTAGGTATCAACCATCTGCAATTATTTATAAGATACTCGTAAGTTACACATCCATGGTTAATAAAGTCAATTACCTGTGTTGCATCGGTTTTCACTTCTAGTGGATATAGGTTTTGCTCCCACACAAGTTGAAGGCCATAATAGAGAGCCTGTAATTCAGTGTGGATGGATGATTTTGAGTGGACTCTCATTTGAGAACCCATAACCCAGTCACCGTTATTGTTCCTCGTAAGCCAATCGATAAGATTAGTAGGAATGGATGGGTTTAAATTAATAAGGTTTTTGAGCCAACTCTCATCATTTATATGAATATTATTGGTATTAATCCCTAGTTACACCATAGATCCTTTGCTATAGGGCAGCTAGTAAAAATATGGGTGATATTTTCAAGCTCTTTTCTACAAGTTGTGCATAATTCATAAATGTTGATGCCAATTCTATGGAGGAAGTGCCTACATGGTATCCTGCCATGAAGGCATGATCAAAGGAAGAATTTTATTTTATTAGGGCAATGAAGATTCCAAATCCATATGAAGTCCTTATTAGAAACATGATCCTTATCTATCAAACTATAGCAGGACTTGGTTGTGAAGATACCACTCTCCTTGACCACCCATATTGGGGTATCTGATGAAGCCTCGAGGGGGAAAATAATTGAGTGGATTTTTTTAGTTAGATCTCTAGGTATTGGAGAAGATATAACATCAAATTTCCAGTCATTGGCATACCTTGTGTCTCTAATTGATAGGGAGGATTCATGTTTGTTAAGGGCCCAATGAAGTAAACCCTAAGATTTTTGCTATTTGGGATCCAATTAGAGTCCCAAATATTTAGGGAGGAGTTCCGGTTTATAGACCACGAAATACCTTTTTGACAAATTGACCATCCTTTAAGAAGACTTTTCCAACAAAAGGAGTAATAGGAGATAGAACTATTAATATACTTTTTGATTAAAATATCGGCACATAAGGATTGAGGTTTATTTATAAGGCGCCAGGACAGGCTGGTAAGGAGATTTAGCTTTCCTTAGGCCTAGGCCTCCATTTTCTTTATTATTAGTAACGATATCCCAACTAAGAAGGTGTAACTTCTATTCTGAGTCGTTTGTTCCCCATCGAAAATTTCTTTGTATTCTGTCAATAGTCTTGACTGTTTTGGAGGGGAGGAGGGTATATTGCATATAGTATGCGGGTAAACTAGCGAGTGTGGCAGAGACTAGAGTGAACCTACCTGCTATGTTCATGCTATTGATTTTCCAAGTAGAGAGTTTTGCACGCATGTTATCTATAATGTATTGAAAGTCTTTGAATTTTGGGTGATTTCCAATATCTGAAAACCTAAATATTTTCCAAATGAGTTACTACTTCTAATACCAAAGTAAGAGGAGGCATTGTTAATTCTGTCTTTTAAGCAATTTTTTGAGAAAATGATTTTAGACTTTGTATAATTGATAGTTTGGGCAAACATGTCACAGAATATTTCTAGACCATTGCGAATTGCGGAGCATATTTTTTTTGTTAATTTTGCCCATTAAAACTAAGTCGTCTGCAAAGAATAAATAATAAAGGGCAGGACCTTGGGCTTGTTTTAATAGGGAGCCATTGCTTGATATCAACCTGATGGTTAATATGTCTAGAAAACATCTTCATACATAGTATAAAAATGTATGGTGACATGGAATTTCCTTGTCTAATTCCTCTACTAGGGTTAAAAAAATTTATTATTGAGCCATTAACAAGGACAACAATGGTACTAGTTGTTATACAAGACATAATAAGTTTGGAGATATTTGGAGGTAATTTAAAAAAAATAACATTCTATGGATAAAGAACCATTCTAGCTTATCAAAAGCTTTTTCTAAGTCAATTTTGAGTAACATACTACCAAGTTTCCCCTTTGTTTTTTTAAAATAAGAGACCATTTTCTGGATAATGATGAAATTATCACTAGCCCTTCTATTTTTCATAAAGCTTGATTGGCAAGGACTAATCAATTTATTTAGAAACGGCTTGATTCTATTTGAGATGGTTTTTGTAATTATTTTATAAATAGTGTTACAAAGACCTATAGGTCTGAAGTTCTTTAAGTTGTTTGCATTAGAAATTTTAGGAATTAAACATAAGTAAGTAGCATTAATATCTGGAGGCATAGATTGCCTATTAAAGATGTTGTGACATAGGGTACGAACAAATTTGTTAATAATGTGCCAAAATTTTTGATAGAAAAAGGGGTGTAAGCCATCTGGCCTTAGTGCTTTGAAGGGTTTGAAGGAAAATATGGCAAAATTAATCGAGTAGAGGTTTGTCAAGATTTGAGAGGTCAAAATTATCAAAACTTGGTTGACTATTTTTGATATTAAGCCAATCAGTATGCGTATAGTTGTAAACATATTTTGAAAATAATTATGAGTATATGTTAGAAGATCATTGTGGTTTTCTACCCAACATCCTTGATCATTTTTAAAGAAGCTTATGTGGTTCCTTCTTTTTCTATTAGTAGCACTTATATGGTAAAACTTAGTGTTAGCATCCCTATCGTTAAGCCACGAAACACGGGATCTAAGCTTTCAATAGTCTTCCTCTAATTTTAAAAGATTGTTGTAGTCATAAATAACTTTGTTCCAGATTTTGAAGGAAAAGGATGTGGCCATAGCTTGGAGAATTTTGTATACCATTAAGTCTCGCCAGTAACCTTTTTTGTTCTTGAAAACATTACCAAACGTTTCTTTCCCCCATCTTTGGATGTCCTTAGTAAATTTTTTGTATTGGTTAATAGATCATCATTTTTCCAGTTGGTAGTTGTACTATGTTTACAAAATATGGGTGGGTACGCCAAATATTTTCAAACCCAAAAGGTTTTAAGAAGTGATGTTGGACATTATTTAATTTCACTAATATGTGATTATGGTCAGAATATGTTTTGGGTAAGTGAGTAACTGTTACATTAGGGAAGATTTGTAACCAGTCTTCGTTAGCAAAAACACGATCAAGCCTTTCCATGATCAATCCATTATTTTTCCTCCTATGGTTGGACCAGGTAAATTTACAACCTCTGAAGCCTAAATCAATTAGGTTACAGTTGTTAATATAATATCAAAGTTTTGACGACCTATTAAAATTTACAGGTTTATCTCCTATATTTTCGAATGTATTAATAACATCATTGAAGTCACCTCCTATCATCCAATGACCTTTATAATATTTAGAAATGAAAGTTAAGTTATCCCACATGGTGTCTCGATTATATTGATTTGTGCTAGCATAAATAAAACTAAAGAGTCAGTGGTATTTAAAGGGTTTTACCTCTAATATTGCATAGATTTCTCTGCCTCTCCTAGTGAAGTGCTGGACATTGATCACATTGTGGTTAAAGAGAATTGCCATACCTCCAGCAAGGCCTCAGTTGGGACTTCTATCATTTCGGAGATGTTGAAATCATTAAGGAGAGTTGCATGGGAAGTCATTCTAGTTTCAAGGAGAGCCATCATGCATGGTCTATGAGTGTCAATTAATTCCCTAAAATTTCTTCGAAAGTCATCATTGTTAGCCCCTCGAACATTCCAGAAAATTATGAAAGTGGCTCTATCATTGGAAATGGTTGGTGATGGTCTCTACTTCTACAGGATTGTTGTGGCTCCTTCTCAGGGATGGTACTAGGATTACTACTTTTTTCCCCACTGTTGGATTCTGTGGGGGTCTTATGTGCATGGAGCATTTGTACATTGCACTTGGACAAGTGAATATGTACTTCTTGCTCAATATTTCTTGGAAGAGTAGTATTTTTACCTCATTGAGGTTGAAAATTCCACACTCAATTCCGTACCTTGTAGAGGGTGTTCTTCTTCTACCCTTGTTGGATTTTGTCCTGGTTCTTGAACATTGTGTTGGGGATTGGGTTCTATGGTGCTAGGATATTTATTATGTTCTGGGCTTGATCCTGGTTTACATGCAATCCCCATGGTATGAATATTGGGTTTATTTGAGTAATTTCCTCTGGTGGGGAGAAGGTTCAGAGGAATCTGTGTGTTGGGAGCTTGAGTGAGGTTCCAGTGGTTCGACATTGTTTAGATCAAAGTGTGGTTCATGTTTGGGGCTAGAGGATGGAGTATGTTATTGATTCGCATTTGGTTGGTGTAATTGTTCATGGCTAAGTGCATTCCCTCCGAGATTAGTTGAGATAGGTAACGGGTGTTTTGGATGATTATCATCATTTCCTAGCCATTGATCTGGATGTTGAAGGTTATTGCATGGCCTATTAGACCTGCTTCTAGCCAAGATGTTGGTTGATAGTTCTGTGATAGAGAAGGTGAGGTGAAGGAGAGTGGTTGGTTTGGTAGTTGGGAGGGGGAGTGGAGGAAGGTTGTCCATGTTTTGGTTCTTGTGTTGGTGTAGAATGTGGACAAGCCTGTATCTTCTTCTCGCTGTGAATGGGAGTCTGGGCATTCTCTTTATTGGTGGCTAATATATTGTAGACAGAATTGGTAAATATTATGGGGAGAGTGGAATGATTTGCTATTATAGTAGAGTCTGTTTGCATGGAATTTGATTGGGGTGGCTTATGGTTTATATCCATATCTTTGGTGGATATGGACATAGACAAGTGTTCTTTCTTTTTTTCCATGTGGCAGTCTTGATGAACCTGTTTAGTGTGCATGTTATTTTTATTATTAGCAGTATTGATTTGTTTAGGTAAAGAAGTAGTAACACCAGAGTTAAAGTGGGTAATAGGGGTAGTTTTAATTAGAGGGTTTTCCTGAATATTAGTGGTGGCGTGTCTTTTTCTATTAAAAATTAGGGCTCAACGATTGCGTTCCTATTAACAAAGCTTTGCCATCATCTTTCACATGTAAATTAGTTTGTTTAGAAGTGTTCATAGTATTGTGCATGCATTGGTCAATATAGAAAATATCCAGCGGAAGGATAGTGGTTTCCTTCAAAACTATGGGCAGGTTATCTAATTGGGAGAAGTGGTTTGATGTAGTTAGGGATGTGTTGTAAGGGCCTGCAGTATTCCAAGAACTTTGGTTATTCTTTTTGTCTATGTCAGTGAATTTATGAGACTTTTTCAATGTATCTAAGTTTCTGAGTATTGAGATACTTATTTGTATCTGCATCGAAAATCTTAGCATTAATACCTGGTGCAGGTGTGTTAGTGTTGGTTGTGGACCTTTAACGTGAATTGTGTATCTTCTTCATTGCAAAAGATACTGTCTTTCATTCACCTTCTTCCGGACTATGTGCATGAATCTGGACCTGACTCTTGCAGACTTATCTTGGGAGGCTGAGGACTTGAATAAGAACACTTTTGGATATTATGACCCAGTCTTTTACAGTTTTTACAGAAAAAGTTTTCCCCTTCATGAAGAATTTGTTGTTTATAGGAACCAACATAAATGAAAGGTTTAACTGGTGTTTCTATGGGTACCTCTACACACAGCCTTGCATATCTTCCTCTTAATTTGGATGAAGTGCATGCGTCGATTTTTATTAATTTTCCTATTTTGTTACCAATCTTTTGTAGGATAATGTTGTCTTAAAACTCAACTGGGAGTTGAGGTAGGCGTACCCATACAGCTGAAAAGAGTTGTTTGGCCTTTATTGCCACAAATTGTGGTTCCCATTTTTGTACTGAAAGAAAAAAATCACTAATGAACCAACTACAATCATATTTTCTTCTTTATTGAATTTTACTATGAAGTAGTCTGCTCCTAGATTCATGAGAATAAAGTTTTCTGTAGGTATACATAGCTCTTGAATTTTCTTCTTGAGATAATGGTGTAGTATACGCTTACCCATGAGCTTAAAATGACAGAATATTTGTATGGCTGGTAGATACGCCTAAGGTCATCCGTGGATAGGATGATCTAAAGTTTTTCATCGATTATATCATTTCCATGCGTGTAGGGTTTAGCCCGCACCATTTCATCCATTGGCGTACCGTCTGCCATGAATTGGGTACATGACTCTTCTTATTGCATAGTTATGTAGGTCTCCTCGGAATTGACTAACAACATGTCTTTCAATGTGATGGTGGGGGTTTTAATTGGGAGGAGGAAACATTTGGATGTGAGAAGGAGTTTAAGGGGCTGTTGAATTCCCCAGATGGGGGAGTAATGTCTGGTGGTTTTGGTGGAATTGTGGAGATTTGTTTAGGGGAGTTTGAAGAACTAACCATTATCTGTAGATGGAGATTTGAGAAGATGCGAAGTTTAGAGAGAATGTATACCTTCTCTCCACTAAGTCGCGACCTAATCCTAGATATTGAATTCTCAAAGAACCGCAGCTTGATTCTAATATTCGAGAAGAATCCCTTATTCCCCGGGAAAAAAAAGGGTGCAGACTTTACGGGAAAGAAATCAAAGTTGTATTACAATTTCTTTCCTATTAGAAAACTTCCCTTTGCTAAATAGACACCCGCAAATTAAATTTTCATAACACAATCAAAAGAGCAATTCTAACTCGCCTACAACTATAGTAGGTAATCCAACTCAAATATTGAGAACACATGCTACATAACCTTATGGAGAGGCATTGTTTTGATGACATAGTATTCGACATCCTAACATGTCTTCCTGCCAAGTCTTTCATGCGACTAAAATTTGGAACACTTTGATACAGCAATCCAACTTTGTCAAACTGCACAATACTCATTCTCAAGTCCGCCCTTCTGCCATCCGCCTTTTGTTTGAACTAGAAGTATGTCCTGGTGGGAAAGAGAATCTTGAAATAAAGGAAAAAAGAGCACGGTTAGAAGAATTTCCTTTAGAATTACTGGCGCCTCGTCATTATTTATGCTAAAACGAGATGAGTATGTGCTCAAAGTTTCGCCATTCTCTATGAATCACGGGAAATACCCATTGGATCATCCTCAATTGTTTCTCAGATTTGATAAAATACAAATTGCTTCTTATTTTTGCTGAAATCAACAACAACGATTATCAAGTAATTAATACTAGAATTCGAACTCTAGGAGTCGATTCTTCCCGGAGAAAAATCTATATGCTGTCCAATTGTTTGCTTATGCCTAATAAATGTATTTTCCTCAATGGGGTTCTTTATTCGACTCATTCACTCAATTATTTCTCATACTTCAACTTCAGAGAGGAAAAATTTGAAAGACTTTTACTCCCCGAAAAATAGTCGTTTCGCCGTTTGCTAATAGGTATACAATTGATGTTCCTATTACCAAATCAATCTTATAGATATAACATTATATTGTTTATATTTAGTAGTGTAGTAAGTTCATCACCTTTGTCTTTTGCTGCTTTTGAAAGTTCTAATTTTGGCGGAGTATTAGATATCACTAAATATTCCTCTATTTCAATCTTAATTTAATTATGCTTGGGTTTTATTTCAATCCAATATTTCTTGTTCTCCCACTAAAACAAAACATCACATCTCATTCCATCAATTTCTACATGTAACAAAAAGGAAAGAGAATCACAACAAATGAAAATGGTTTATTCTGCCTTCCTTTTTTAAGTGTAAATTGAAAAATGAAATAGTTTACTCGGTATACTTAAAAAAAGTGAGAAGATTTAATATTTTTGTATAACTGTATATAATTTATGTGTACCGACTATATAAAGAAATATCCGACAGATTATTTTTGTAGAAATCAGCATGTCTAGTTATATATTAACCCTGACCCAAAAAATAAAGTACTTAGAAATGCACAATTTACTTAATTTTCGATGTCTTATCACAATAATTTGATTGTATTCTTATCATCATTTATCGAATCAACGAAAACGTACCGACTTCGATGGAGCTTATTTGAATCTATACGAACTCTGCACAGAATCTCAATGATGAGCACCTAGAAAATATATTAAGTTGGTGAAGAATAGGAGAAGATGCACATTTACAGGCAATATAATATTGACCAATAATTCTTTGACAAAATGTCAATAAATGAATTATAATAATAAAAAAATAAACGATGATGCGCCTTATTTTAATCTGGTACGCGTTTCAACCAGAAATTCTTGAGACCAAAACAACATGAGAAAGATGGAGCAATTTTTGTCATATATTCTGTTTAAACATCTCAAGTATTAAAATTGGCTAATTTAAAAAAGAAAAGCCTACTTCAATCTAAAATACTATAATATTAATTTCGATGGACAATTCCCATTTTTGGATGAGGTCAATTGATTTTTTGGTTTTTTACAAATTTAGTTTTAGTTTTATGACTTCATCTCTTTTTTTATACATGAGAGATTTACTTTTACACATAAGAGATCTGTCTTTCACATTTAAGAGATCTAAAAAAGATTATTTTCTTAAATTCAAAATTGTAAAAGGGCATGATGTACAAATAACAACCCTAAAAATCATGAACAAAATTAAGCTATTTCAACTCTTGCTTTTAGATTTTCTTATTACATTCAAACGGAAAAATAATCAAAAGAGCTATAAATAATTATGGCAAGCAACTGTCACACACAAAAGAATAAAAATCAAATAAGCAAGACAATTTATAACTATGCAAGTCAGGGAAAGAAAAGAGTAAAAGGACAGCACATAAAAGAAAAAAATATCATTATTGAGCCAAGATTTTAATAGAATTATGGATTATTTAAGCCATAATTTCTATAGAATCGAGTCTAATAAATTTTACGTGGCACAAATTCAAAGAAAAAAGAAAAAAAAAAGTAAAACATACTGAGACAGCCAAGTGGCCAAGTAAAAGACAAAGTTGCTCATTATGCACCGCTAATTCATTCCGTGAAAAAATAATTTACGATCGGTCCCCCAAATAGGTATAAATAACAAATTGAGTCTATGAGATTTCCCAGAGAGGTACAAACGGAGCTGAATTTTGCAGTAGCAGCAAGTGTTGTGCATGTGTGTGTGGAATCTTGACTAGTGGCCCCTTCTGTTTCCTCCATTCTTTTTTTTCCGCCATTAAAAGATTTGACAATACATCTCAACTCCCCCTTTTTAGCCCTTTCTAGGGTTCCTCTTTTTTCATTATCTCTGACCCTATTTTCTCTCTTTTTCTCTCCTCTTCATCAGACTCTGCTTCACTGTAAGTGCTTCTTCTTTTTTTGTCTTTTTCAGTTATTTTTTATGATTTAAACTCTTAAATTCAATTCAATTTTACTGCTTTATTAATGATTTGGCAACATCTGGATACATGGTTTCTGTGCTTCTTGTTTTCTGAAGAGAGATACGTTTGATTTTTTTATCAGAATTTCAATTTCAAGATTTGGGTTTTCCTCGAAAATTATAACTATGCTACTTTTTGTGCTAAAGATTTCAACTTTATGCCTTATTTTATTGAATTTGCTTTCTGGGGTTTTGCCCTATTATTGACAGGGCTAGTTGTTGGGATTTCTTAGTCTGTGAGGGTCTCTTAAAACTAGCCGATTTCATTGAATCCTCACATTACATGATTTTTAATGAAGTAAAGTGGTCAGTTAGGATTCCTATAGCAGACACCAACTTTTTCAGTTATATTTTGATGATTTAAACTCATGAATTCAATTCAATTCAATTTTACTGCTTTGTTAATGATTTGGTAAAATCTGAATGCATGGCTTGTTTGCTTCGTGTTTTGTGAAGAGTGATAGGTTTTGATGTTTAATTTTTATCAGATTTTTCGATTTCTAGATTTGGGTTTTCCTCTAAAAGTATAATTAAGCTACTTTTTGTGGTAAAGTTTTGAACTTTGTGCCTTGTTTTGTTGGATTTTCTTTCTGGGGTTTTGCCCTATTATTGAGTCGACTAGTTGTTGGCGTTTTTAGGTTGAATGAGGTATGTAATCTTTTAGGGCATCAGACTCGGCTTCAGTGCAAGTGCTTTTTGTCTTTTTCAGTTATTTTTGATGATTTAAACTGATTAATTCAATTCAAGTTTACTGCTCTGTTAATGACTTGGAAACATATGGATACATGGCTTGCGTGCTTCTTGTTTTTGTGAAGAGTGATAGGTTTTGATGTTAAATTATTGTTAGAATTTCGAATTCAAGATTTGGGTTTTCCTCAGAAAGTATAATTATGCTACTTTTGTTACTAAAGATTTCAACTTTATGTCTTGTTTTCTTGCATTTCATTTCTGGGGGTTTAACCTATTATTGACCCCGACTAGTAGTTGAGATTTTAGTTTGAATGAGTAGAGGCGGATCTTGGATTTTGAATTTTATAGGTTCGAGTACAGAGTTCTGTTACAACCTTGATATTGTTTCTACTTTTTTTGTAAATTTTTAAACACACATACATTGTTCGAATTAATAACCTGAACTCTACGTCCGCCCCTGTTTGAATGGGGTATGGAATCTGTGAAGAGGGTCTCTTAATTGCTAGTGCTTTGCTGCAGATTGTCACCTTACTGGTTACTACTTTTGGGATTGCTATGATGGCTGACGGAGAGCTGGAATTTTCTAACCAAGAAATGTTATCAAGTTCGAATTTTGGTGAATTTAGTAGTTCCATGGACAGCTTTTTCAATGATATTCTCAAGGATACGCATGCCTGCACTCACGCCCACACTTGCAACCCGCCTGGCCCTGATAATTCTCATACACACACTTGTTACCATGTTCACACCAAATTCGTGCCTCCCTCGGAGGAGGACGAGGATAAGAACCCCAGTGATGATACTGCAGAGTCTTCAGAGAAGAAAGGAAAGAAACGACCCGTGGGTAATAAGGAAGCCGTTCGCAAGTATCGTGAGAAAAAGAAAGCTCGGGCTGCTTCATTAGAGGATGAGGTTATCAGATTGAGGGCTATAAATCAGCAACTATTCAAGAGGCTGCAGGGTCAGGCTGTATTGGAAGCTGAGGTTGCTAGGCTCAAGTGCTTGCTTGTCGACATCCGAGGAAGGATTGAAGGGGAAATTGGATCATTTCCATACCAGAAGCCGATGAAGAGCGGCAATGTATATCAGAACGTAGTTAATCCTAACATTCCTGGATCATATGTGGTGAACTCTTGCAACCTACAATGTGATGATCAGGTTTATTGCCTCCATCCAGGTGCAGAAGTTAAAAGCTCAGACGGCACTGTATTAAATGGACAAGGCTTCAATAACTGTGAATTTGAGACTCTCCAATGCTTGGGTAATCAAACCTCTGGAATGGAGGAGGTTCCTTGTCCTATGGATAATGGCACACCTACTCCTACTGCCAACACTTCTGGTCGAAGCAAGAGAAAAGGTGAGTTGATGTCATTTCCTCTTAAAGTTAATATCATCTGAAAATTGGACTATCTTAAGTATTTTGTACCACCTTAACTGAGCATTGTCCTTCAGCTCACATGAGCACGGTTACCATTTGGAACTAGGACTAATGTCTAATGTAACCTTATTTCACGAAAGGATGTCTTTATTGTGTACAATAACATCATCTAGTTGAGCCATTACATCGTCTAGTCGAGCCATTACTTTTTTCCTACTATAACTAATATAATCCATTAATCAAATGAATATCTTCAATCTCGTGTTCATATAAAATGGATGGAAGGTGTTTGTATATATAAATTGTTAATATATTTTATCTGTGTATGTCTATAGGGATTTTATTTGTAATAATATGATTTGCAAGTAAATAAAATGGGTGTCACTGTCTTGATATGATTTGCATACACTTACATGCTTAATATTACTTGCCAAGAGTTGAGAATAACAATTTTGACATTACCCAAAACTGAATACTGGGCTTAAAATAATAAAAAGGATGATTTTGTCCCTCCCTTTCAAAAAGAAAAAGAGTAAAAAGTAAAATAGTTGTAATTATGCAAATTCTAACTTAAGATTCTGATACCATTTTCCCCAAAATTAACAGTTGCTAAGAATTTCAATGTTTCCCCTCAAGTCCCGGGGAATTGTTTGTAATTAAATAGATGTGTACAAAAGAAAAAATGAGCCCCGCTGATACCTGCTAATGTGGAGCGAAGACAAGGACCGACTTCAAGAAAGTTTGGACCACAATACCATGGTGCATAATCTGGTGCATTCTGAAAGAAAGGAATCAAAGATGCTTTGAAGATAAATTACAATCAATACATTTCTTGAGAGCAAACTACATATATCTTTTAGCTTTTTGGTGTAAATTGGATGTAATAGATGATTTCAAAGGATATATGAGTTTCGTTAGACATCAGCTCCCTTTGTTACAGAATAGGTCAAAAAATTGTTAAAGGGAGTCTGATATTTGCTGGAAGTAGAGCATCTACTGGATGCCATTTAAACAAGAGTTTTCGCTAACCGTATCACAAAAATAAAGAAAAACTTGCTCTGCTTGATTACCAGACATATTTATCTTGGACTGAAATTCTAAATAATGATGACATCAGGGGGTTTAAAAAGCAAAAGTTTGCAACCTATAGTGCCTTCTATGTAGCCTGTAAACTTTGTTAGTTCCTTAAATGCAAATGAGCTGAACAAGAAACAGGTTAATGTACTAGTGTAGAATGACAACTCATCTTTTTTTTCAAGCTGCCTGACTGTCCTCCTTTATGTTGATCTTTGCTTTGCTTTTTTAGGAAGCACACGTACAACAACAGCAAGTTGATGAACTGTGTCGGAGAAGCATCTTTTGCTCTTGGGAATAAGTACGTTTTGTTATGTGCTCTCTCTTGGGATTTCTTCCCAGCTTATCTACTTTGTTGAGTTCAATTATAATCTCCTTCCGGCTGTTGAGTTGGTGGCCTAGTAGTTATTTTATCAACAGTCATGTAAAGCAGAACAAATTGAACGAATATAGCTAGCAGAACTCATGAAGAGGATACCAAGAGTTTTGGTTTTCTGCGAAGATCTGGAAGCTTTTTATTCCTCAGTGTTGTATTTGTTCATTCTTTTTGATGAATATCACCTCTTGCTTATGGATCTTTGAATTGATAAGTTGTCGTTCCTATATTATGTGAATTTGAAACCACTAAATTTGGAATAGTTGGTGGCTTTGTTTATTGCTCGTGAATCTGCTTTTAAGAGTGACTCAAAGTTCAAACACTCTTGACAAATTATTGAAGTGCATTTGCTTGGTTCCTCAGTTCCCGTTCGCTTTATTTTACTTCTGGGACCACATGTTGTGTTCAGTAGTTTGAGCTGAAATACAAAGATCTCATGAAGTAGAAACCATAAGTGGTGAAATATGTAGTATTACATATGCCCTAATGTGTTTCTTTCTCATTTTCTATGTTTGGTTTTGGTCCTTTTTATGTGTGTACCGCGGTTCCATGGTCGTGGGTCGTGGAGTGGTTGGTAGGGAAGAACAAGATCTCTTTCTTCCATGTCAATTTACATGTGAGTTTTGAAATTGATGTCTCAACTTCACATTATACACTAAGAATTGAGGTGTTGGAGTATGGTGCTATAGCTAATTGTTGGTTGTGTGTTTAATTATTTTTTGCTCCGTTAGACCTATTATGGACAGTGAGGATCCATATAGTTGATCTAGACTTGCTTGAAAGTGAGCCATTGTTGTCTAGGCGTAGTAGTAGTTGTTCGTTAGACCATATTTGGAGCAGGCAAATGGGTTGCTTTCGTTGATGACCTGCCTTTGGCTATTTCTATTGAAGTACATTAATATTGTGGTGTTTAGAGTTAGTAATACAATTACTGTGCACGGCGAAGTTTAATATTTTAATTTCCCGTGAAAAGCTGGGCGAAGTATTGAGATTTGAGTCTGGTGCCTTTAACTTGTTCAAGTGTTGTATCAAATGGCGTACATGGCATCTGAATATAAGATTTTGCAAAATACAAGTTGGTGGGAGTTGTTGTTACTTCTCATTCCAATAGAGTGTTTAATACAAAGGGAAGTATATGGATTTCTCATGGAACAGGAGCAGGAATGAGGGGGGTCGACTTTTGAGCATTTCCTGTTTAATAGAACTAGTATTATCATCAACGAGATTCTGCATAGGTTAAATATTGTTCGAAACTATCTGTTATTACGTTGCTCGATAGACTTATTTGTTTTCTTCTATATTACTAGAGCTTTTCGTCTATGTTTTGGTCTTGGTGAGTTACAATTGACAACTATAGTGGCCACGAAAAGCTTCATATATTTTATGGGACATTGAAATTGGAAGATAAGAGGACATTCATGATATTAGGTTTTGTTTATGTTCATTTGATCTTTGGTATAGCAAAGGAACTTCAGTAAAACACTTTCTTCCCAAACGACAGATATTTTTCTTGCGCGAGTCCACAACTAATCTACATTTTTGCCACCTTTTTTCCTTCTCTGTATTCTTCCATTCTCCTTAATTATTCCATCTTTAGTGGAGATATCAGATTACCTCCTAGGTTGATGTCACCCAACTCTCCTTAAAAAAAAAAAAAAAAAAGAAACACAAAGATGCACCGTAAACTCTGAATCAAGACCAGTGTCTGGAATCGGAGCCGGGCCTTTTCTTCCCCTAATTAACATGCAAAGCCATTTACTGTTCATAAATCTGCACCTAATTAACTTAATAGGCAATGCCAAACACAAGAAAGTATCAGCGGCGCTCTTCTAGTTCATAAACTTGCAGGACACTACTATGGCCACACACTAATGGAGGAGAAAATGCCACAAAAGTTAAACATCCAGAGTCAGGGGAATTCAGCAGTCGCCATTGTCATCGTCATCACGGTAGATGCTCTCAGCCATCTGCCACACTTCAACAGTATTGTCTTCTGCAACACTTGAAATGACCCATGGCTCGTTCTTGTTCCATGAAAAGTCAGAAATCTTTGCTTTGTGACCACCATGAGAGAAGAGAAGTTCAGAGGGCCCATCTTCAGCTTCCCCTTCCAATTGCTCGTCACCAATCCTGAAGACATAAAACCAAATCAAATCAACCGTTATTCGAGTAGAATGATAGGCGAGTAAACAAAGACAGTTTGTAATAAGGTGCAGTTGAGTATTCTTTGGTTATTATCATTATGTGTTGTGAGATTCATTTGCATGAGGTACCTGTTAAGATCCCAGACCATCAACCTTCTATCACCAGCTGAAGATGCCAGTACGGTCTCATGATTAGGATCCCATTCTACCTGAAATACCTCATCCCTGCAAAAATCATTATGGTTTAGTGAGAAAAGCTTTAGCATTTGCAGAAACAAAAGGTAGTGCAGTCATTCAATTTAGAATGCATGAGAATTAAGAGAAAAGTCTGAATAACTGCTGGGTAAGGCCAACGCCTGACAATCAAGAATCTCCAGCTATTGGTGACAATACAGTTACACAGTCTGGAAAATTATTATAATGAACTAACATAGAGGTATCATATTACAATGTCATCAAATAAACTTTTCTCAAGGCTGTAGCATGTAAGAAAGGAGGAATTAGCTGAGGAGCAGGGGTCAAAAGCAACAAAGATTTGACCATTTTCCATGTACAAGGGAAAAATTACTCAGCAAGGACATAAAGTCAGCACCATTTCAATTTTCAAGTAACTTTAATGAATACGTCGTAGTTTTCATTGCTTTTGTTTCAAAAGAAGCTTATTTTGCTTGTTAGTGGATCCAAACATCAATAAGTCAATCAGCAGCAGAGACAAGCATCATAGAACTGTGCTTTGCATAGTTTCTATGCCATAAAGACAAGGGAGTGATGACTTCACAGTTTGACTGCACTAAATTTGAGAACTCATATGTAAAGCTGAAGGACATACGTGTGACTACCAAACACGTGCAATGGAGTGCTCAGGTTTCGCATGTCGAACAGCCCGACAGTACTATCTGATGATGCTGTAGCAAGAATCCACTCATTATACGAGTTGAAGGATAAACAATTCACCTGAAAAGTGGAAGAAAAAACAAGATCAGCAAGACTACATAACCGGGAAAATGTTGAGAAAAAATTGTTCAGACAGTGAACATGTTATTCACTTTCTGATCTCGCAATTAATTAATGGATGTGAATCAGGTGACCAGTTTAACAACTCTTGAACAGATACAATAGAATCACTAACATGTCTTAAGAATTACCATAGTTAAAGGTGCCATTAGTTCCATTTACCCAAAACATCTGAATTGTCCTGTCCAATTGTTCCAAATGAAGCTTTCTTAATTTAACAGTTATTGTTCACATGCCCGAGAAGACTCCTTGACTAGTTTCGTGACATTGCACACGAATCTAGTTCAGAGTGTGTCTTCTGTACAGCAATGAGAGATGTTTCAGAGAACATGAGTCATGGACCGCAATCCACTTTTTGTTCCTATTATGGTTTCTTCTGTTTCTTCATAACATCAAGTTGGAAGCCTTGCTATCAGTGGCGGAGGCAGGATCACCACGAAGGGGGTTCAAAAATTTTTTTTTGTAGCTAGTATGAATTGAACCTGTAACCTTATGAAGGTTTTGAACCCCCCCTTGACCACTAAACTACACTTTTGGGTTGTGCTAAGGGAGTTCAAAACTTAATATATAGAGATAAAAACCAGATTTTGCCTTATATATACAGTGTAATTTTTCGGCGAAGGGGGCGAACCCCCTTGCGCCACCCTAAATCCGCCCCTGCTTGCTATAATGAGTACTTGAGGTACATTTAAGCAAGACAGATAACCAAGCATGAGATATGTTGATATTTCAACCTGTCTTGATCTGCACTTAGAAGCCCAATATAAAAGGAGGCCAGCAATATGTATTGTGCAGCCTCATTCACATGGTTGAAGACTCAATAAAGGAGAACCTTCCCTGTTATATATTTGATGGGAAAGTATAGTTGCAAGAACAATAATAGGGAAACAAGCAATTAGAATAACATAGTCAAGATGAATGTCAATAATACAGATCAAACAGTGTTAAGTACAATATTTAGTAGATAGAAACTAAAAAGTAAAGAGAAATGACACTTGCCGCTTTCTCGTGCACTACAACAGAGTGTTGAGATTTGTTTGTCCTTAAGTCCCAAATGATCAGACGACAATCATCTCCAACAGAACCAAATAGGTTCTCGTTCTTTGGATGCCACGATACGTCATCAACTACATCTGCATGTTCCTATACACAAAATAACAGAATTAAAATCTCATCTGCCGCAGCAAGTACTTCACCTCCAGAATTAACAAACGTAAGACAGTTGAATCAGCACATAAGCAAAAGTAATGGGGTGAAAAACATAGATAAATCTACCTCATATGTATGATGGGCCAAAAGCACTTTATTTTGAGGCATTGCAGAAACATCCCACAAACAAATCTTTCGATCATCGGAACCACTCAAAAGATAACCCTCTTTAAATGGGCTCCACGATAAGCCATAACCTTCTTTATCATGCCCTCTAAGTCGAACATCAGGGTCGCAAGATCCCCCTTCATGATCGAGTGGCTGTTTACCACTGTCAAAGACATAAACTTCAGCACTACAGGTCTTTGCCGCAACTACAGCTGGCTTTTGTGGCATACATCTCCCCCTATTCACTTCTCCATCAACATGTATCTTTTGTACTATCTCTACCTGTAAGAATTAAGGAAAAGACTTAACCACTTGTTTACATGTGTTAACATTACAAGGATATTGCAACTAAAACTTCCTGTAATAAAACACTAATAGGCTCCTACACTTGGGCAGATGCAGTTAAGGACTTATGGGTCACTCGGACTCTATACATGTGTTAGAGATCCCTAAATACATACAAATAATAGCTTTAGAATCCAGTAAATTAAATGGGTAGTGATAGAACCCCGAACTCGAAACCATAATATTCAAATCATGTATTCGCCGCTCCTCCTACACATAAGCCCGTTCAGTCGGACAAAGCTCATTCGTTTAGACATTTCACCAAACAGTTCTTACCAGTATATATAAGCATTACAAAGACGCATTTACACGCATCTTAAGGATATATGTTTAGCTACATACACCGGCTCGGAATATTTAATCTTAGGTGGACTTTTGTAGGAGATATCAATATTTAAACTAAAATAACTTATGTAAGTATTTTTCACACTATCAAATGTAATTTAATCACTAACATACCGTAGGGATTTGAGGGTTACTGAGATCGTGTTCGATTCCTGAAGCAGGGTTACGGGGAAGATGGACGTCAGCGACTATGAGAAAATTGGGGAAATCACCGGAAGTGTGGGTTCCTAGAATGAGCTTGTGTGTTAAAAAGGAACCGTTGTCGACGGCAGGTGACGGAAGCCATTGAACGGTGAGAGAAGGCCATTCAAGTGCATGACAGATGACAAGGTCGTAGAGTAACGGCGTGTTCTTCTTCCAAACAGAGAATTCCTCTTCCACTTCTTCTTCCGTTCCTCCCGCCGCCTCCATTTCTGCTTCTGTCATTGATGAGAAATGAGGGTTTTGATTCCCGCCAAAAATGAAAACGGAGTCTGCGAGAGGCGGTTGGAGAATTATTACCGCTATAAATACTGGTACTGTTGCTTCAGTGGATCGCAGTGGGCTTGGGCCTATTGCCGTAGTCCAAGGTCCATTGGTATATCATCACTTGGGGTTAAGTTCTCAATAACCTTGAAATGAGCTTGTCTTGAATTTTTAAGGTCTTTTTTCACATTTAGCCAGCGTCAGAAATTCTTTATATTCAATAGCCAAAAAAGAGTTCAAAATTTGTATAATTTTTATATTTTATATGCGTAACGTATATATGTGCAAAAAATATATACTTTTCGGCTATTACTTTGAGAGTGGCTATACAATATCATTTCCCTAATTTATAACATTTAGGGCAAGTCACCTAAACAATGGGCAAAACTTTAACGTTTAATAAGTTTTACCCCAACAAAACTTTTAATTTTTGACCTTGAAGGTTTGGCCATTAATCATGTGACGCCCCAAATGCTAAAAGTTAAAAACCACTCCTCATGATATGTTATTTCTGCCATTTCATTCATAAACTTAGCAAATAGCCACTTTTCAACTCTTGTAACTTAAAAATAGTCAATGTTCTAGAATATTACATAGTACAAGTGAAACCTCAGATTTTGAAACTCCAGAACAATTGTTATTTTTTTTTTAAAAAAGGATGAAAGTGGCTAGTGGACGCTATTTTTTCCTGTGGAAATGACTTCCATGTGCTTATTATTTCTCTTTTCATGTTTTTATATATCCTTCAAAAACAAGATATTTAGTAATTTTCTTCAAAAAATATTTGTTTATATATTGTGATTAATCTCTCTTATATATCTTAATTAATGCTCGACTAGTTAGAACAACCAAGCCGCTACTGAGGTACTTCGTGGCATTATGATTAGTGCTAATGCTTTTTCTCAAATGGTAATGTATATAATTTGCAGGATTTATAATTTCTGAAGCTGCTATTTGATTAATGAGGTGGACTATGATTCCGTTGCACAAGAACAAAGGGATCCAGAATTGTAACAACTATAGGGATATAATGGAGGTCAGCTATGGAGATGCATTGAAAAGGAAATGAGCGAGTGAGAGAAGGAGGGAAATGTATTCTCATTGAATCAAAGCTGAGCTACGGAAGAATCTAGAAATGAAAGATAATACTCCCTATTTATACACATAACTAACTAACTAACTTATTAACTTAATTCTACACTAATACCAGCTCATTAACAGCTGGCACACAACTGCACCACTACTACTAACTACCAGTCTCAACAGTATAAAGTTACTAAGTCATACCATGAAAGTTTGGGAGAGGGTGGTGGAAGGGAGGGTAAGGAGGGCAGTGTCTATATCAGAAAACCAGTTCGGGTTCATGCCTGGTCGCTCTACTACAGAAGCTATCCATTTTATCAGGAGGTTGGTGGAACAGTACAGAGATAGGAAGAGGGATCTGCACATGGTGTTCATTGATTTAGAGAAGACGTATGACAAGGTCCCTATGGACGTTCTTTGGAGATGCCTGGAGGTGAAAGGTGTGCCGATAGCTTATATTAGGGAGATAAAGGATTTATATGATGGAGCTAAGACTCAGGTTAGGACTATGGGAGGTGATTCGGGGCCCTTTCCAGTAGTTATGGGATTACACCAAGGATCTGTGCTCAGCCCGTTCTTATTTGCCCTAGTAATGGACGAATTGACACACCATATTCAAGGTGAGGTGCCATGGTGTATGTTGTTCGCTGATGATATAGTTCTGATTGATGAGACGAGAGGCGGCGCTAATGAAAGACTGGAGGTATGGGGGCAGGTCCTGGAGTCTAAAGGTTTCAAGTTAAGTAGGACCAAGACGGAATATTTGGAGTGCAAGTTCAGTGATGTGTCGGGGGAAGCATGCGGGCAGGTGAGGCTTGACTCGCAAGTCATCCCTAAGAGAGAGAGTTTTGAGTACCTAGGTTCTATTATCCAAGGAGATAGGGAGATCGACGGGGATGTCACGCACCGTATCGGGGTGGGATGGATAAAATGGAGGTTAGCGTCTAGAGTCCTGTGTGACAAGAAGGTGCAACTGAAACTTAAAGGTGAGTTCTATAGAGCGGTGATTAGACCGGCCATGTTGTATGTGGTTGAGTGTTGGCCAGTCAAGAATTCTCATATCCAGAAGATGAAAGTAGCCGAAATGAGGATGTTGAGATGGATGTGCGGGTACACTAGACTGGATAAGACTAGGAATGAAGATATTCGGGAGAAGGTGGGCGTGGCTCCCATAGACGACAAGATACGGGAAGCGAGGCTTAGATAATTCGGGCATGTGCGAAGGAGGAGCCTAGATGCCCCAGTTAGGATGTGTGAACAGTTGGCTTTGACGGGTACAAGGAGAGGTAGAGGGCGGCCTAAGAAATATTGGGGCGAGGTGATAAGGCAAGGCATGGCGCAACATCAGATTTCCGAGGAAATGGCCCTGGATAGGGAGGTGTGGAGGTCGAGCATGAGGGTTGTAGGTTAGGGGGTAGTTGAGCGTTTTTCTTCGTTGTTCTAACTAGTCTGACAATGTTTTATATAGGACTGCTAGCGGTTATTGTTCCATCGCACTTTCTATTTTTTTTAAAATTATTTTTTACTTTTATTTTATAGTTTATTTTCAATTTTGATTATTGCCATAACTATTGTCCTTCCCACCTATTTGTGGTCACTTACGGTGCTGATCTTATTTGTATGTTTTCTGTTGTTGTTACAGATCTTTTGCTTTTGAGCCGAGGGTCTCCCGGAAACAGCCTCTCTATCCTCATGGGTAGGGGTAAGGTTTGCGTACACTCTATCCTCCCCAGATCCCACTAGTAAAATTATTACTGGGTTGTTGTTGTTGCTATTTGATCAATGACGACAACTGTTTATTCTCCTAAGATTTTCATAGGGTAGATTAGAATAGTATGTAAATAATCTATGAAATAACCTTAGTATCAAACTGAAAATATCTTCTTAGTTCTGTTTTAACATAAACAGTAGATAGTTATCCATCACTAAAAGGGTCATGGTAAGATATTCTAAGGCATGTATCAATTAAATTTATCCAATAAAATAAAAGAACCAACACAAGAAAAGATGAAAAAACTTTTGAAAAATTGGAGGACATAGAAAATTCATTCCCCCAAAAGTAAATTGTCACACCATGTAGTCCATCACTTTTGCTTTCCAACCCAAATTTCCACTTGATATGTACAAAGGGATCATCTCAAAGTAGGTACATACTGCTACTTTACAAAAAGCAACAATCTGAAAGCAAACAGTAATAGGCCCCAATGTTCATGCAATTCAACATAGGATATTAAGTGTCGGGTACATGTGATAAGGATAATAATTTTGGTATAAAAATTGAGATTAACTTTATCCGATATTTAGTTCGGGGTATTAGCTAATACCGAGATAACTTTATAATAAGGGTTCGTTTGGTACGAGTGATATGGGAAAATTACTCCCGAAATTAAATTTGAGATGAATTTATCCCATATTTGATTGAAAAAATCATGGTATAACTAATACCGAGATTAATTATCACGGGATTGTAGTATCTTTTATCCCCATGGAAAGGTGAGATAACTAATCCCAGGATAATTAATCATGAGATAACTTGTTTCACAACGAAACGACCCCTAAAATGATGGGTTTAGTTATCCCATATAAAAGATGGGATAACTAATCCCACGGGAAATCCCACCAATGTACCAAACAAGTCCTGAATGTTCACCACAACAGTGTCACCAATTACCTATGTCAATGGAAGCAATAATTGTTTAATGACACAAAAACCATAATTTAAACTATATTTGCACAAGTTTGAATCTAAGGTATACTAATAAAACTGAAAATTTGGAAACAGTAAATCCAGCATATTCTGATCCCATTCCTTCTTACCAGTTTTCACAACAGGACATTAATTGATTTAACAACACAACATAGTAACGGCAGAACTTCTGCTTCATCAAAGTTACCCATACCTACCCCCCCCCCCCCTCCCCCCCCAAACATCCTAAAAAAAAAAAAAAAAGAAACACTATGAATTTCAAAACTTAAGAAGTAAGAACTTCACAAAAGCAATACAAAATTTAACAATAACGAGTACTATGGTACAAGGTTCATAATGTAGTAACATAATAGCATGAATATTAAGTTCACATGACCACACATGCTGCAGGATTTTCATCACTAAAGGCAGTGGTATAACGAACTTCAGTAGAACTGGCACGTTGGAGCTGGTTACTTTGATAATCATCAACTCTCCTCACGTAGCCAGCTGGTGCCTTCTTATCGTAGACGCCCTGCGCGTAAGGATGAGCTACGACGTCGTATGGGACATAGGGCCAGATCTCTGCCTTCTTACCTGTGCGATGGGCAACACGGGCCACGACTTTCTCTGGATCAACATAGCCCACTACTGTTAGCTTGTGTTGTTTGGGTTCCACTGTGACAGATTGAACTCCTTTCATTCCCTCTACGGACCTTCTCACTTTCCTCTCGCAACCTTCACAATCCATCTTCACTTTTACCTCCACTGTCTGGAAATCCATAGTTTTCATATATTCATGTATTAGATTCACTAAATAGCAACTTATAGTCTACACTACTTTTGGCACATACTTGAGCTTAACAGAAGGTATACAGATGTTTTCTTTAATTATGATTAATGGAAAGAGAGTATAACCTCTATATTTTGACAATGTAAAATGAATCTCAGACCATCAGATCACCTAAAGATAATCAGAAATGCCTATTCATAACAAGTAGAATTAATCACATGAAAAATTAAGGCAAATATCATGCTACTACATGTTAAATTATACTAATATTGTAAAGATTAATTACAGTGTTAGCCAGTATTAGTTAAATGCATTGATTGAAAGATAATATATAAAAGGCAAGGTGGTATTCAAGCAAACTATTATATATAGTCAATATATAAAGTGAAAAAACATACTAGCATTAGTCCCGGTAAATGTGCATTGGTCCTAGTTAGGGGTGACAGAATGGTTAAAAGAAAACAGTTATCCACCCATATTATACAATATAATAAAAAATGGGTCGGTCAATGAAATTTATAAAAACGGGTCAAATATGGATAAGACTATATTATTAGAAAATAGATAACCAAATGAATAACTAACGAGTTTAATTTTTACATTTGTAAAGCCTCAAATTGAGGGTTTCTCAAGTTAGGAGACTAGGAATTCTCCCAAAAGTGATCATATTCAAGAAGCCATGGAATTATCCGCCCGTTTTAATCCGCATTAATTGGGTCGGGGGATAATTTATTCATTTGTTGCATTACCCGTTTTCGACCCATCCATATCCGACCCGACCCGCTTGTTTGCCACCACTAGTCCTAGTTCAAGTAGGATTATTTGTACCCTTATGGCCTTTCTTTCCTTTAAATTTTATTTCCATAACCTCTATACACTAAAAAAATCCTTATAAATAGTTGGAATATTTATGGCAGACAAATTCAACCAACTAAATTAACGAGGAGAAAATATAAATAGTGACCTCAAAAATAAAACCATTTGTGCAAATGTCCCATTCAAAATTTGTAAGAACACTAACAGAATTAATAAGGTAGGTCCATGTAGTAAGTAGGATATGGCCAAGCCAAGATTTAAACGTCCTCATCAAATCAATGGTGGTCCAAAGCCATTACTGAATCTGAACTACCCTTTCTGCAAAGCCTTGAAACACACCACCCTTAAAGGAAACATTCTACTTTTGCTTTTGAAAATACTTTTGTTATCGAAAAAAGTTAAGAAATACTTTAAAAAGAAAACAAAAGGACAATAATAAAGACAATAGATGATGACTATGATCTTTCATAGGAAAATGGTAGCGTTAGTTAAAGGACGAATTACTAGAAACAAGACGAGAGCGTGCACATGGGAAAACCATCCTAGAATGACAAATCCTTAACTTTTTTAAGTTTGTCGTTCTACTAGCTGTTAGACCTTTGATAAATGAAAGAGAGTAAAAGATATATTGGGGATGGCATTATCTCAGGAATTAACTTATACTATAAAATATTTTACAAGCTTTGTACACAGGGAACCCTATTTCAACTTTGTACCAGAATATCCTATTAGACAACAAGAAATAACTCGACAAGGTGAACGTGAAGTGATAATGTTTGCAAAGGGTTTAGTGCGCGTTTGGACATAAAAGAATTGTAAAATTCTAAAAGTAAGTGAAAAAAAATTTCAACGGTAAATGGTATTTAAAAATTAGAGATGTGTTTGGACATGAATACTTATTTTGAAAAAAAGTGAAAAAAGTTCTTATGTTCAAACGGGCTCTTAAAGAAGGCTGATGTAGCCACTCAGCAGAGTATAAATTTATGCGTAAAAATTTATTACAAAAAAGTAATAAATATAAACTCATGATTTTAAATATATAATGAATCTAATGCTAAAAATCTTAATAATTGAACCATAAAGCTAAAATTATGGATCCACTCTGCTAAGTACATAGCATAAACCAGCTCACAAAACTGAGACAGCTAGATTGAGATGTCAGAAGGAAAAAAAAAAGTCTTTTGAATTACTATAATATTCCTTAACCTCCGTCCTAAACCATATTAAGAAAATAGGACCTGGAACAATCGAAAGCCATAGGCTCCAATAATTTATGTTAACATTATTTAGAAAACTCTATTATGCAGTCTAATATTTAGAAAACTCTATTAATAGCTACAGCCGACAGCAACGTAGTGAACACAATTTTATACTAATTAATAATTTTATTTGAATAATTAATCAAGCAAAAATACTTCCATTGATAAGTTTTATTTGGATTCAGAACTTCAGATTTCACACAGATCTGACACAGATTTCAAGAACTAGAGGCAACAGGGATATATAGCAGCAAAACCCTGAAAAACTCATACACGAAATGATAAAGAACTGAAGAAAACAGATAAAAAGTAAGTAAGAATATTTGAATATATAGATATAAATACCTGCAACTGTTTGCGTCTCTTGTGCTTAGAGTGAGAACCAGTGGAACAGTCAAACATATTAGAGATATGGTCAATAACACCCATTTTCCTCTTTCTGGTTTTTACTTCAACAAATTAGCTCTGCTTTATTTATGTGTTGAGAAATATAAGTGCAAGAAATATACTGCTTATTGAGCTTGTGTATCGAGAGCAGCAGAGAAAAAAGAAGAAGAAGAAGAAGAAGAGTAATGATTAATTGCAAGAAATATCCAACTTAACCTATCTTATACTACTTTGACGTCTGGCAAATGAGAACGACTGATTACTGGCTTTTTTTGTCGCTTATAGGCTCTTTTATATACTGCTAATGCCAAGCAGCTGTATAAGTCATTTTCTTTTGGATTTAATGTTAATAATGTACTAAGAGGGTGTTTGGCTAAGCTTATAAGCAGGTCAAACTAGCTTATAAGTACTTTTTGGCTTATCTACGCGTTTGTTAAAATTAAATGTGCTAATAAGTTAAGTGTTTATAAGCCAAAAATAAGTCAAAAGCCATAAGTTGGTCTCCCCCAACTTATTAAATTTCAGCTTCTAAGCACTTTAAGTTTGACCAAATTATTTACTATTCTATCCCTAAAATACTTCTTTTTAAAATAAAACTCTTCGTATACCCGGTTCTTCAGCTGCATATTATTAATTTCAGCACTTTTATCCAAACACGTAACTACTTATTTTTTAAATCAGTTTCAGCACTTAAAAGTGTTTTTCAGCACCTAGTGCTTATCACCTACTCTAAATCAGCTAAGCCAAACGGGCTCTAACTCCGGTCCAATACTGGTCGCTTATTGTGGACCGAAGAGAGTAATTTTTTTATATTTTTAGCATATTTTAATATGTTATTTGTATTATTTTCTTACTAATTACATTTTTCTTAGCAATTGCCATAATTTTCCGTTCATCTTATAATGTAAAATATATTTATAGAATGTGTGGCCAAACTTCTCAAAAGTCAAAAGCACTTTTTTTTAAAAAAAATTAAAGTGTTTGGTTAATCTTTTAGAAAAAAAATACTTTTAAATAGAAGCAGAAGCAGAAAAAAAGGTAAATTCTCTTCAAAAGTAATTTTTCAAAAAGCAATTCTGAGAAATATATACTTAGAAACAGTTTTAAAAAGTTGGCCAAAAATCAATTGCTATCAGGAGCGTTTTTCAAATTAATTCGTCAAATACAAACTGTTTCTCGCAAAAAATACTTTTGAGAAAAAGAACACTTTTAAGAAAAATACTTCTCAAAATAAGCTGATTTTTGCAGTTTGGCCAAACAAGTTATTATATGCGGGAGTAGAATCTATCTTATTAGAGAATTTTTAAATATTATTATTATTTATATTTATTTATATTTATACATATGTAATTCTTTGTCATTTAACTTTGAAAATTCCATGTGGGTTTCATTTACTGGAGACATCCAAAATTTTTACATGGATAACGCTGCACCGACCTCGATGCCTCTTCGTAAGTTTGGGAGACCATAATCAAAGCCACGGCCCACGGCCCAAACAAATTGGGAATTTAAATTTCTCGCAATCGAGGAAAGGAAAAGCAAAAAACAAAAAAAAAAAAAAAAAAAAGAGCGGAAATCATCCAGTTCCATTAAAATAGAGATGCTAATTAATAATCCCTAAAAATAGCAAAAATAAAGGGAAAGAATAATTGATTGCTACTCTTCTTGAATTGAAATATACATTCAACTCGATATGTTCTTTTTATTGATTTGTAAGTTCCTGCCGATAGTTAAATTTAAGTTGTACAATGTGTTCATGTATTTCAATAAAAAGTTAATTTAATATTACTTATAGATTTTAAATTTTATAATTATTTTGTATGGGCGAAAAATATCATATTACGTGTTGACCGGGTCAATATGAACGAAGCTTTTGGAGATTGCCACGCGTCGTCAATAAGAAACTATAACCTGATTTCAAAGGATCGACGTCACAAGAGGATAGCAGGTCGCGCGTCGACGAGGTCGAAGTGACTCGATAGAAGACAAGGGCGAGGAACGAACACTCCTCTTCGAATAACAATAACGACTAGTTCTAGACTTTCTATTCGTTAGAGGATATTCCAGTTGGTATTCCTCCCAATTGTACTATTTAGGTTTTTGTAGCCTATGTATCCTCGTAAATAAAAAGATATATAGTTATAGGGGAGGGTTGGATACTTTTTGTAAAGAACAATACATTGACATTCTCCGAAAATTCTCTCTTTATCATATACATACAAAGTTAACCTTTTTGCAGCTTTATCTATCTTTTTCTCTCCTTGATCTAAGAAAGATCAGAATATTCAAAGGCTTATCATTGTCCATCGTAGTCAGAAGGACAAGTGGAAAATCTCACCTTTGTCGGTGACCCCTGCTCATTTATTTACTTATATGTTATTTATTGTTATTTATTGCTTCCTTTCAGACTCTTGAGTCACTTATTGTTCCATAATTATTCCAACACAATGTTATTCAATGGCATAGGTGCTATATCCTGCACGAGTATACTAGATCTATCATTGTATATTAATGTTAACTTAGGTATCCTTTTTTCTTTTTTATAAATTTAACTGTAATGGCAAAAAGGAGGAACAACCAACAGAACAAATGAACAAACCATCAGCTATTAAGGATGGGAAAGGAACCAGCAAAATGCAAGGGAATAAGATGGAGACAGGGAAACAAAGAATGCAAGAAAATCAGGATAATGCAGGGTGGATAACACCAAGCAATGCTACAAGAACCACAAGTAGACAAACAAAGCAGGGGAGGGAAACTGGAGATAGAAGCTAGTACAACAATTTTCAGATACTTGAGTCAAAGGATACTGATGGAGCTGAGGGAAGGGGAGGGGAATGTGGGAGGGATAACAAAGGAAACCAGAAGCCGCCAATCATACCAGTTAATTCAATAAAAGTTAACGAACATGTTACAAGGTCACATCAGATCCACTGAGCATGTTATTGGAAAATCTCAAGTTCAATACGAATACACGTCCCAATACACATCACCTCCTATGAGTAATGGATAACATTCTATGTTGGAATGTTAGGGGTATGAATGCCCCTAACAAACAAAAGGAGGTAAAACTCCTTTGTAATAAAGAAGAGATAGGGTTGATAGGCATGGTAGAAACCAAAATAAAGTCTGATAAAATAAACCAAGTGGCAAACAAGCTATTTGGAGGATGGGGGAGTATAACAAATCTGAGAGAACACTATAATGGCAGAATTTGGGTGGCATGGAGACAGGATTGTTTTAAAATAACTTTGAGCTCCATGTCTGATCAAGCTGTAACATGCATGGTGAGTCATAATAGGCTGCAGACTGGCTTTATGATGACTATAGTATATGCTTTCAACACAAAGGAAGAGAGAAGGAGCTTGTGGAACTACCTAGACACTGTGAGTAAGAATATGGGGGGGCCCAAGGATAGTTATGGGAGATTTCAATTTTGTGCTGTATACTGATGATAGAGGGGGGGGGGGGGAATCCTGTAAGTTTGGCTGAAATAATAGACTTCCAGCAGTGCATAGACCATTGTGAACTACTTGAAATGCCAACTAGTGGGAGTAGGTATACCTGGAATGATAGACATGGAGATAATAGGATCTTATCAAAAATAGACTGGGTTTTCATTAACACAGCATGGCTCAATCTAATGCTAGCATATAAGGCTTGCTACTTGGAGGAAGAGATAAGTGATCATTGCCCACTAAAGCTATCAAATGTTAACTCACCAAGGAGGGCAAAAGCTGCCTTTAATTTCTGTAATGTTTGGGCATCTCATCCAAACTTTATAGATATAGTTAAGGCAGGATGGAGGAAGGAAGTTGAGGGATGCAGTATGTTTCAAGTGGTTAGGAAGTTAAAAATGATGAAGAAGGATTTGAAGATGCTGAATAAGAAGTATTTCAGCAACATTATAGAAGAAGCTGATGCAGACAGAATGGCCTTGGCTGCAGCTCAAGCTGAACTTCATAAAAATCCAGTGGATGTGGGGCTCCAGCTAGCAGAAAAGCAGAAGTTTCAAAAATTCAAAAGATCATCATACTTGGCAGAGGTATATCTTCAACAAAGGAGCAAGGCTACCTGGATCAAACTGGGAGATGATAATAATAGGTACTTCTTTTCAGTAATAAAGCACAGGAGGTTGCAGGAAGCAATTATCCAATTAACTTATAATGCTGGAGACATAAAAACTGAGCAGCAAGAGATAGCAGGAATCTTTGTAGACTATTACCAGAAATTACTAGGGACAAAAGGAAGGTTCAGGGATCATGCCATCCAGGGGTTTCTGAAAAATGGGAAAGTGCTACCAATTACTCAACAACTACAACTATTAAGACCTTACACAGGAGCTGAAGTGAAAAAAGTAATGTTCAGCATAAATGTGACACTAAAAGCCCTGGACTAGATGGATATGGGAGTGGTTTTTACAAAGCAGCCTTGACAATAATTGGAGAGGATGTGATCAAGGCAGTGCTGGAATTTCTTGAGACTGGAGAACTACTCACTCAGATTAACTCTACCAGTATAACACTTATTCCAAAAGTGAAGAATCCCTTGCAGGCAAGTCAATTTAGACCTATTGCTTGCTGTAATGTCATTTACAAATGCATTTCCAAGATCATCTGTACTAGATTGAGGAAAGTTATTCCAATGATTGTAGCTGATAATCAAGCAGCTTTCATTGAATAAATGTCACTTATCCACAATGTGCTGATATGTCATGATCTTCTAAGACACTACAACAGGAAGACAACTCCAAGGTGCTTGATGAAGATTGATCTAAAGAAGACCTATGATATGGTGAGATGGGAATTTCTGGAGGAAGTACTCAGAGGATATGGTTTTCCAATGCCATTCATCCAACTGATAATGGTGTGTGTTACAAAAACTACTTTTACTGTCAAGGTGAATGGCGCAGGATATGGCTACTTTGAAGGAAAAAGGGGATTGAGGCAGGGAGACCTATGTATCCATTATTATTTGTACTTGTCATGGAGTACCTAACAAGAGGGTTGAACAAAATGAGTGAACTGCCAGATTTCCAATTTCATCCCGTGTGTAAAAACACCAAACTGACACACTTGATATTTGCAGATGATCTGATGTTATTTTGCAAAGGTAACAGTCAATCTATCCATAGGATGTTGGAAGTGTTGAATCATTTCAGTGCAGTGTCAGGGTTGGTAGCAAATATGGAGAAGTCAAACATATATTTAGCAGGAATGGATGAAGCAAGTAAACAGGCTATAGTGAGTGCTACAGGTTTCTCAGTGGGTACACTACCAATGAGATACCTGGGACTACCATTAACATCAAAGAAATGGGGCAAGGTAGAATGTCACCAGCTAGTAGAGAAGATCACTACAAATATCCAAGCAGGCTATGCTAAACTTCTGTCATATGCAGGTAGGCTGCAAGTGATCAATTCAGTACTGTTTGCAATGTATAACTTTTGGGGGGCTGTCTTTATACTTCCTCAAAGTGTTATAAAAGCAATTGATAGGAAGTGTAGGGAGTATCTATGGGGCACTACAGAAGGACACAGGAAGATGGCATTGATATCATGGGAAGTTCTATGCAGACCAAAGAAGTATGGTGGAATGAACATAAAGGGATGTAAAAATTGGAATATAGCATCAGTTGGAAAACTACTATGGCAATTAATGACAAATAAAGAAGTGTTGTGGGTGAGATGGGTACATGGGGTGTATATGAAATCATGTAGAAACATCTGGGATCATAGGCCACCATCTGATTGTAGTTGGTATTGGAAGAAGTTAAATAGTTTAAAACAAAATATGGCACAATAGTATCATGGAAGTACATATAGGCTGACTAACAATGGGCAGTATTCAGTATCTAGCAGCTACAATGCAATGCTAGGACAATTGTCAAGGTGTAGGGAAATGGAGTTGGTATGGAGTAGGACACTGCTGCCAAGACACAGATTTGTCCTGTGGCTGGCATTCCAACAAAAAATGCAAACAAAAAGCAGATTAGTACAAATGAACATCCCTATAACAGGTAATGCTGAATACTGCCTATGTGATCTGGGAGTGATTGAGACACAACAACATCTGTTTGGGGATTGCAGTTGGTTTAAAAACATGAGAGATGCACTAACATGCTGGGCAGCAATAAGGTTACCAAACATGGCAGTACCAGAGATGTTACGGTGGATCAAAAGAAGGCATTGGAAACAAATAAAGAAGGAGGTTGCAGCAGCAATCATAGGAGCAATGGTATACCACACTTGGCAAGCGAGGAACTGGAGAATTTTCAAACAAATTAGCTTGAATCTGAAATTTTGTACTGGGCAAATTAAAAAGGAGATGGTGGACAGATTAGGCATGTATGCAGAGTCCAAAAGAGTAAAGCAGTGTCCATTGATGATACAAAGATTATGTAATTAGGAAGTAGCATGTAGTTAGGAATCCTGTAGTTTTTTAATTCAAAAGTCATGAAAGTTTGTACTTAGAAAGGTGTTTTGATGTTTGAGGTCTTGTTGTACTAGAAGAGCTAGTACAATGGATGCTCTTAGGATGTAAAGCATTTGATTGTTATGGTAATATTCACATTTATTACCAAAAACAACCTAGATCTAAATTAGGGTTATATAGTTTTATCGTATGTTTATTTTATTATACAATGAATATTACTTCTATATTACTATTATATACATCACATACAACTAGTATATACGTATTGTATAATTAGTTGAACAAGTAATTATGAAATATATAGTAAAATATTACTGATATATAGTATTTGAATATACATAGAGGAGAATCTGATTTTTCTGAGAAAGAAGAGGGAAGAGAATGTAAAAAATAGTCTTCTAGCTTTAAAGTTGACCAATAACTTACTGACAACATATCACATGCAAGTATGAAAATATTTATGGGATTGCCGACTAGTCCACATCTTTACCCCACCCCTGTCCACTCCCATTCACACTTAAATAGTACTACTTGTAGTATATATCCAAATTCAAAGTTTGACAGACTTCACATCTAAGGAATTACGTACGTTATTGCCCGGTAGTTTGGATCAATGTTTCCTCTTGTGCTTTCCTGTGATACGCTGCGTTAGTGATGTCACACATTTTTTTCTTGAAGGGATCAGGAATTTTTCTAATTAAAGGTACGTTATTAAAATGAGAATATTTAATTAATCAGAATCGCCATTTGGGATAGCCGTTAGAGTGTCCCAAGTCACCCATTCATTTTAAATCCCAAATCGAGAAATTTTGACTCTTATTTATAGTCCGCAAACGCAAAAGACCGGGTAAGGAATTTTGTTAACCTGGGAGAAGGTGTGAGGGACTCTCGAGTTCCGTGGTTTTAGCACGGTCACTCAACTATTAATAATTGACTTAATTATCCGATTTAATACAGCTTTAAAAAAACTATTGAGCATTTTTAACTTTCTAACCGCTTTTAATAGAGTTTTAATTGCTTTAGGATTTATGGAGTTTATTTAAATAAGTCGCGATGACGCGCACTTATTATTTTTTTACACATTGCGAACCGCGTCACGTGAAACGCACTCGCGATTTACAACATGTTTATTTTTATTACTATACGAAGTTATGGTAGGATCACATGTAATGCACACCCGAATTTCGATTTATGTATCGCAACTATGTCAAGGGAACTGTACCCACAGTCACGAGGATTTATTTATTAATCGCGCCTGAAGCAAGCTACGATGTTCATATGTTGTTCATCTCCTACGTTTGAGATTATAGTGAGGCCATGAGTTATGGAAGTCAATTATAGATGAAGTGTAAAATTTAATTAAAGAGAATTAGCATGATCACTGATATATCTATGTTGTTGGAAGCATTTGGTGCATAAAGAGAATAAAAGAGGACTAAATAAAAGAGCGGTCCAATTCAGGCTCATGTTTTGTTTTTAGCTTTTCATTTTTTAGACCACTTCCTAGTTGAGTTTATTTTTAGACATAGGGTCTTCACTCCCCAGTCTTCTTTCCAACATAGGGTCTCCACTCCCTAGTTGAGTTTATTTTAGACATAGGGTCTCCACTCCCTAGTCGCCTTTCCAACATAGGGTCTCCACTCCCTAGTTGAGTTTATTTTTAGACATAGGGTCTCCACTCCCTAGTCGCCATTCCAACATAGGGTCTCCACTCCCTAGTTGAGTTTATTTTTAGACATAGGGTCTCCACTCCCTAGTCTTTCCAACATAGGGTCTTCACTCCCTAGTTCAATTAATTTTTAGACATAGAGTCTCCACTCCCTAGTCGCCTTTCCAACAAAGGGTCTCCAATCCCTAGTTGAGTTTATTTTTAGACATAGGGTCTCCATTCCCTAGTTGCCTTTCCAATATAGGGTCTCCACTCCCTAGTTGAGTTTATTTTTAGACATAGGGTCTCCTCTCCCTAGTTGAGTTTATTTTTAGACATAGGGTCTCCACTCCCTAGTCGTCTTTCCAATATAGGGTCTCCACTCTCTAGTTGAATTTACTTTAGACATAGGGTCTCCACTCCCTAGTCGCCTTTCCTACATAGGGTCTCCACTCCCTAGTTGAGTTTATTTTAGACATAGGGTCACACTCCCTAGCCGCCTTTCCAACATAGCGTCTCCACTCCCTAGTTGAATTTATTTTTAGACATAGGGTCCCTACTCCCTAGTTTGCTTTTCCAACATAGGGTCTCCACTCCCTGATTGATTTTAGTGTAGATATAGGGCTCCACTCCCTAATCTCTTTTTCCCGAGGATACACAATCCTTATTTTATTGCTTTTAAATAAAGAAATAGTTTAGATTTTTGCTACAATAACTCAGAAAATTTTCCTAGTGAAAACTGGGGCAGGAAATTTTCGTTCATTTGTTTGCTTTGATGCCTGAACAGGTTTTCACCATGAGGCACAAGGTTTGAGATAACCAAAAGAAGAAGTCCCAACCCAAATAAAAGAAAAGAAGAACAAGAAAATAAGTTGAACTCCAAGTGTAGAAGAGGAGAAAAGATGCGGACTGCTCAAGATATGATTGAAGTCACAAGTTTTGCATATCCCGCCTTGATCCGAAAAGCTGAAGAATGAACCAGCGTTTGCAGCTAACGAACATCAAGATTCAGATAAGAGTCTGCAGGAAGAACCATCCAAGACTCAAGATCGAGCTTTAGAAGGTTTATAAATAGGAATCTTGTAACTCGTAGTTGATAGGCTTAGCTAGCTTAGCTTTTTATTTTTTCATTTTGGTGTAATAAGGAGTTCAGCAAGCAGAAACAGTAGCAACAACAGTGAAATCACAGTTTCCCGGTAGTCCCAGCTACCAAAACTTCCAGAACTACACTGACCCGATTCCTTTATAGCCAAGGATATGTAGGCAACCTCCGAAGCAAGGTTCGGTCAGGCTTTTTCAAAAAGATGCTTCTCATGGAGTTTCGAACGGGCAAAAATCCCTCGTAATTGCTCATTTTATCTTTGCACGAAAACCCTTCGTGTTTTCGAGCAAAGAGGGGCGGCTGTGAGCATGTGATTTTTGCCCTATATGAATTACTCCTACAGAATCCAAGAAAATAGATTTTTTGTTAATTATTTGCCATTTTAGGAATTTTGTAAAATTTTTATTTAATTGTTTGCATTTTTGTGCATGTTTAATTTTATTAAATCATGAAAAATACCAAAAATATCATGCATTGCATTTAGGCTTTATTTTTATATTTTTAGGATTAATCAATGATTATTTGTTTGATAGAAATTTAAAAACCACAAAATAGCTCATTTTACATCTTTTTTCTTTTAATTTTTAATTTATTGATTTTTCTCTGTTAATTTAGAATTAAGTGATGTTTATAATTTTTATAATTAGTTAATTAGTTTAATTTTACATCTTTTGACAATTTAGTATTTTTAATTTTAAAATTTTAGATTAAAAGGAAAACGAAAAAAATTAGAAATAAAAGAAAGAATTGAAGAAAAAGGGGTTTGTTTTTTGAAAATGGGTCAATTTTACACCTAAATCCGGCCCAGCCCCGTTCCCAAATCACCCAAACCCAATCCCAAATAATTGATATACCCGGTCCAAACTCCCACTGGCCAAAACGGCACCGTTTTATTGCCCTCTAATCTCAGCCGTTGATCTCCCATGATCCAACGGCTGGGAACTAACCCTTCCCCTCCCTTATAACTGTCCGAATGGACCCCCTAGACCCCCATTACCCCCGCATTTCCCACTCGTCTCTCTCAATAATTCAAACCCTAGCCGCGTAGGATTCCCCCACCGGCTCCGCCCGCCAAAAATCGCCCACGGCAGCACTGGTACTCCAAACACCACCACCTTTACACCCTGAAACCCCCATGACCTCCCCCTTCAAAATCTCCAATTTGCTTCCCTCAAATCCCTGCCGATTTGTTCGAATTTTAGATCGAAATCAAACCAAAAAACCCTAACTCCTCCAAATTACCCCAAATTCATACCAGGGGATCCTCACCGCCCTTTCTTCCCAAATCCACTACCAGTTCCTCTCAAATCACCCTTAACACTGTCAATTCTCAAATCTGAGATTCCGAAGAAAACTGAAAACCCCAATCCGTTCCTAATCTGGTTTCTACGGGTTCGATGGATCGATTTGAGCCAAAGCTTATGCCAATCGATTGCTCTTGACAAAGAACAATCGATTAACATTAGTTTTGGTTGATTTCAAGACCTACCGGATTCCAACCAAATCAGTACTGTCATGACCCAATTTCCATACCCGGTCGTGATGGCGCCTCTCGTGAAGACAAGGCCAGCCAACTAACCCAATCCGTTTCTTTAACAATTATTAAACATAAATGTATAGATAAATATAGCTTAACGACAATAATAACCAGTATGTACAACCCAACACAACCCGACCGGGGTGTCACAAGTCACGAGCATCTAAGAAACCTCAACACAACTACAGGGCCAATAATAATATGTAAGGAAAAATCCTGGAAATCAAAAGACAACATCCGGTGCCGCGAACGCTGGCGGTCACCTTACTCAGCTACAATAGCCATACCTTCAATCAGCTAATAACCCGCTACCGGGTGAACAATACCTGCAACTGCACGCAAAGTGCAGGGAGTAAAGTGAGTACTTCCAACTCAGTGAGTAATAAGAGTAAATAATAACTGCGAGGTAAGAAATCACGTAAGAGCACTCCATCATGCTATATAGGACAGTACCACTCTTTGAGAAAACAGTAAAACCGTGAAAATCCTTTAGAAAATATCTGGCTCAGTTTAAAACCTCTTTTGAAAACATCCTTTTCCAACAGTCAAGCAAATGAACGCGTAATCAGATAGTGCAAGTCCGCACATAAGACAGCCCTTCGGGCACAGCACTCCGCAAACAGTTAACACCAGGGCGTCTGGTAAACAGTACAAGCAATAGCATGGATGCCAATGATATGAGAGTGCTAAATGTCATGACACGTAGTACAAACAGGAACCAATGCATGAATGCAATGCAATGCATATGACCGGCGTGCTGCCCGATCCATTTGGGTACCCGCGCTCACTGTGGGGGTTCAGACTCCGGAGGGGCTCCTACAGCCCAAGCGCAATATCATCATAGTATCGCTGCGGCGTGCAGCCCGATCCATCCTCAGTCCAGAACATGCAAATGAGCCACTCGGGCAATGTCAAGTAATAGCTTTTAACTCAAAACATCAGAAAAATGCAATTAAAGTCTTTAAGCTTTAGCAATATGACTGCACATTTCAAAAAAGGGTTTGACTCAGGACTGAAATCATTTAATATGCAAAGTGTCATGAAAACAGTGATAATGATCCCTAAAAGATTCAAATAATTGGCACGAAGCCCAAATATAGTAATCAACCCAAATAATGATGATAACAAGTAGTTTCAGTCAAATACGCAGTATATTCATCTACCGGGACGGACTAAGTCACAATCCCCAACGGTGCTCTACCCCACGCTCATACATGGCGTGCAAGTCACCACAATACAGCACTATGATGTGCAAATCCGGGGTTTCAAACCCTCAGGATATCATTTACAAGTATTACTTACCTCGAACCGGTGAAATCCCTAGCTCGCGACGCCTTTGCCCCTCGAATCGGCTCCACGCGCGTCGAATCTAACCAAAATCAGAGCGAATACATCACAATATGCTGAGGGAACAATACCCAATCGAAAACAATCGAAAATTAGCAAGAATCTCGAAACTAGCAAAACCCAAGCCCCGGGCCCGCTTCTCGAAAAATTATGAAATTCACATCACCGGATTCCTCGTCTCGCCACGAGTCCATACATATAAAATTCACCAAAATCGGAGTTCGTTTAACCCTCCAAATTCCATTTTTACATCCTAATTTCTCAAACCCTAACTTACCCCATTTTTACCCTTTAATTCCTTGGGTTTTCAATGTTAATTCATGTTTATACACAATAATATCATAATCTAAGTCTAATAATCCATACCTGATGATAGCCCTCGAAACCCTCTTCGAAAATCACCCAAAATCTCCTTAGTCTGAAGTCCAAAATGTTGTTCTTTCAAAAATTCGTGAAGATGATTAATTTCACTTAACTGCCAGGCATTTCGCTTCTGCGGATCCAGTACCGCTTTTGCGGCTTCCGCTTATGCGGTCATCGTCCACTTTTGCGGACCTTTCACTTAAGGCAACCTTCCGCTTCTGCGGTACCCAATCGCATCTGCAGGACCGCTTAAGCGATCCAATGCTCCGCTTCTGCGGGACCTGACCAGGGTTCCGAATTCCGCTCCTGCGAGGTCTAGCTCGCTTCTGCGAGGCCGCCTATGCGGTCCTCCTTCCGCTCCTGCGGAATCTGGCAAGGGCCAAGACTTCCACTTCTGCGCATCTTCCAATCGCTTCAGCGAGACCGCACCTGTGGTCTCATAACCGCAGGTGCGAAACCAACAGATACCAGCAAGGTTGAACCTGCAATTAACTCCAAAAACCTTCCGTTTAACCACCCGAATTCACCCCGAGGCCCCCGGGACCTCAACCAAAAACACCAACAAATCCTAATACCTTATTCAAACTTGTTCCAATCCTCAAACACTTCAAACAGCGCTCAAACCATCAAATCACATCGGATTCAAGCCTAAGTTTCTTAAAAACTTCCGAATTACGCATTCGATCAAAAACCCGACCAAAACACCTCCGGATGACCTGAAATTTTGCACACATATCCAAAATCACCTAACGAAGCTACAGCAACTCTCGGAATTCCATTCCGACCCTCGGATCGAAATCTCACCTATCAACCGGTATTCGCCAAAATACTAACTTCGCCAATTCAAGCCTAATTCTACACCGGACCTCCAAAATCAATTCTGATCGCACTCCCAAGTCACAAATCATTTCCCGAAGCTAACCGAATCACCAGAAATCACATCCAAGCCTTCTAACTCATAAGTCAACGTCCGGTTGACTTTTCCAACTTAAGCCTTCCTTAAAGAGACTAAGTGTCTCACTTCTTATCAAAACCAATCCAAATTAACTCTAACACACCACATACCGATAACGAAACATAAGGAAACATAAAATGGGAGAAATGAAGCAGTAACACCTGAGACGACGGGTCCGGTCGTCACACCAGGAGGCAATTGAAACAACGTAGTACCGTAGCCAAACTACGTCGTTTCGAGTTTAAAAGTTAAAAGGTGATCTTGGCCATTCTTTTACCTCCATCCGACGGCCCTTAATCAAGATCAGATTTAAATAAAACTATCTNTGTTACCTGACCCAACGCGTGTTTCAGTGCCATTGTTACCACTGGTCAGCCATTGTTACCTGACTGGTCAGCCATTGTTACCTGACCAAAACACGAATGACAGTGTCATTGTTACCACTGTCCAATTCTAAATGGGTACCCGCGCTCACTGTGGGTGTGCAGACTCCGGAGGGGCTCCTACAGCCCAAGCGCTATATCAACATAAGGCCTGAAAGCCTGTACATATCAACATGAGGCCTGAAAGCCTCCTCACAATACACTCGAGGCCTGAAAGCCTCCTCACATCACTCAGCATATCCTCACATATGGCCCTCAGCCTCAATCAGTCCAAAAATAATCATAAGCCCCTCGGGATCAGTAAAGAAACAAAAATGCCCAGCTCAAACAGTAGTTCAAATATCAGTTAAAACTCGAGGTTGAGTGAAAATATAGCTGCGTTCATGAAACAGTGTAATGACAATGGACTGAGTTCAAATAATATTTCAAATAGTGAGGAAAACAGTGATGATAGCTCAAAGGGAGTTCAAACAGTCGACAATAAGCCCCAAATATGGCAATAAGCCCAAGTCCTAGTGAAAAACAACAAGTCATAGCGAAATACGCGGTAAAATCAACAACCGGGACGGACCAAGTCCCAATCCCCAATGGTGCTCTACCCCACGCTCTCTGTCTAGCGTGCAAGTCACCTCAATATAGCACCATGGGTGCAAATCCGGGGTTTCAAACCCTCAGGATATCATTTACAATCATTACTCACCTCGAACCGGCGAAATCTCTAGCCCGCGACGCCTTTGCCCCTCGAATCAGCCTCCACGCGCGTCGAATCTAACCAAAATCAGAGCGAATACATTACAATATGCCCAGGGAACAATACCCAATCGAAAACAACCAAGAAATAACAGAAATCTCGAAACTAGCAAAACCCGAGCCCCGGGCCCGCTTCTCGAAAAATTACAAAACTCACATTACTGGATTCTCGTCTCGCCACGAGTCCATACATACCAAGAACTCCCAAATCCGAGCTCAAATGATCTATCAAATCCCAATTTGGAATATCAAAAACTCAAGCCCTAGTTTTACCCCTTTTTAATGAATTTCAACCAATTTCCATGTTACATCTATCATAACCTCATGTATTTAAGTCAGGGGACCAACCTCATGTATCACCCGGAATTCGCCAAAATACTAACTCCACTAATTCAAGCCTAATTCTACACCGGACCTCCAAAATCAATTCCGATCACACTCCTAAGTCACAAATTAAATCACTTCCCGAAGCTAACCGAATCACCGAAAATCACATCCGAACCTTCTAACTCGTAAGTCAACGTCCGGTTGACTTTTTCCAAAACAAGCCTTCCTTAAAGAGACTAAGTGTCTCATTTCTTATCAAAACTAATCCAAATCAACTCTCACACACCACATACCGATAACGAAACATGAAGAAGCAATAAACGGGGAAAACGGAGCAGTAACACATTAGACGACGGGTCGGGTCGTCACATCCTCCCCAACTTAAACAAACGCTCGTCCTCGAGCGTACCCAGAGTTGTCCTAGAAGCTAACCAACAGCTGAATAACTTTACCAAGCATAAACCCGGGGTGATCCCTCGTCACCCTACCTCGCATAGGTCCGATAACACAATATAGCTTAAATTTCACAGTCCATCTAAATCATAAACCGTAGAACCACATTGCACTTTCCGAAATCATACACAAGATCAGAACCTCACCTCTATATCCCGAATAAGCCCGAACCAGCTGTAATAACCCTCAATCACATGATATACTATATAGCTCAAACACTCGAAACGATAACTTCTATTCGCAGCAGCTGCCCACAATAACCAAATACCGATAGAAAACTTTTTATTAGCTAAAGGCTTATCCCAACACTTCCATATATTGCCAACAACAAATGAGACACGCTATAAACCGTAATCATTTCTCATATCAACCACTCATGAAACCGTTTCCCTTTTGACTAATACCACAACAGATTTCCGGGCCAAACCTCGATATTATCCTTCTAACAAGCTGAAATCAAATCTGTTCGTATTCATTAATGACTCCAACGATCACCTCGAATCCAACACACCACTCTGGTGATATGACACCTCAATACAGGCCTAAGCCACAACTTGCGTAATACACGCACCGATAAGAGACGGTCTGAACATACTCAAATCATGAAAAATAACTCAAACGAAAGAGCTGTACCTCAAGCTCAACAATACCATCACTACACAAGGCTGAGACCCCGTCTCACATCATAGAAATAAAATTCCTGAATCTACCCCGAAAGGTCATAACTCCCGGAGCCTCACTACAATGCGCGATCCTGTCCCAACACTGTTACACCTCAAGCACCTCAAGCCGTTATGCTCAAAATCAACAATCACACACAATTGATGTGTGAAACCAAAGCAATTCATTACACTCACGGTGAAACAAATAACATATGACACGCAACCCGATAGATCATAACCAATACTCCATTTACTGAGCAACACTCAATTACTCTTCCCGGTCGACTTTCTCTATGAATCCTCAATAGAACCGTACCACATGTGCCCATATCCAACAAATCATAACGCCTCACCACAGAAAAGCAACTCATAGACCTCCCCAGATCACTAACAAGTTCAATAACGATCGAATCCACCTGTCCCTCAACAATACAACTCAAGACTAACCAAGCTAACTCAAGCTAAATACGTAGCCACAACGGCCTGCCAACGAACTCAATACCAAGAAGCCTGAAGCTGCTCCTTCCACTACTATAACTCCTGCCGGAGCCGTATAATACGGTGCCCAACACCAAATCAAAATCGAAATCCACAACCTCGCCCGGTAACATGCCCGGCCACAAGAGACGCATCCGAAAAGTCCCTCAATACCGGAACTGAATCAATGGTAGAAACCTCTGTACTGACATCTGCCACGAAGACCCAATTACGAAACGCAATCCTTCCCAGCCGTCCGCTGGTCTTTGGGATACAAACTACTTTGCTAGAACACAATCTGATGC